>NC_086447.1:682570514-682688014 GCF_028390025.1 Pseudophryne corroboree | reverse complement strand
GAAGCCGCCAGTGTCAGCTCTGTGCGGCTGTCGTGGCCGGCTCATCAGCCTCTCTTCTTCTGACCACCGGCGGACGGTGCACGTCCAGGGAGTCGTGGAAGAGTCTCAGATACAGCTGGATCCGTGTGGCGGCTTTCATTTAACCAGCCGCTTTTATGCTCTTTCCATAAATTCTGCAGCAAACAGCGGGTGAAGCACCCCCAGGGAATTGAGCTAACAACAGCGTGATCCTGTTCTACACGGACACACAGGCCACGAACCCTCCAGCTCCACAAAACATTGGGCAAATTCTGGATTCACCCGAGGACGCTCGGGTTCACCAGTCCTCATGGAGAGGTAATCCATTGTTTCTCTGACGTCCTAGTGGATGCTGGGAACTCCGTAAGGACCATGGGGAATAGACGGGCTCCGCAGGAGACTGGGCACTCTAAAAGAAAGATTAGGTACTATCTGGTGTGCACTGGCTCCTCCCACTATGACCCCCCTCCAGACCTCAGTTAGATTTCTGTGCCCGGCCGAGCTGGATGCACACTAGGGGCTCTCCTGAGCTCCTAGAAAGAAAGTTTATTTTAGTTTTTTTATTTTACAGTGAGACCTGCTGGCAACAGGCTCACTGCATCGAGGGACTAAGGGGAGAAGAAGCGAACCTACCTGCTTGCAGCTAGCTTGGGCTTCTTAGGCTACTGGACACCATTAGCTCCAGAGGGATCGACCGCATGGAACTGGCCTTGGTGTTCGTTCCCGGAGCCGCGCCGCCGTCCCCCTTACAGAGCCAGAAGCAAGAAGAGGTCCGGAAAATCGGCGGCAGAAGACTTCGGTCTTCACCAAGGTAGCGCACAGCACTGCAGCTGTGCGCCACTGCTCCTCATGCACACTTCACACTCCGGTCACTGAGGGTGCAGGGCGCTTGGGGGGGCGCCCTGAGGGCAATATATGACACCTTGGCTGGCAAATCTACATCATATATAGTCCTAGAGGCTATATAGATGTAAAATTACCCCTGCCAGTATTCCAGAAAAAGCGGGAGAAAGTCAGTTGAAAAAGGGGCGGGGCTTCTCCCTCAGCACACTGGCGCCATTTTCTCTTCACAGTGCAGCTGGAAGACGGCTCCCCAGGCTCTCCCCTGTAGTTTTCAGGCTCAAAGGGTTAAAAAGAGAGGGGGGGGCCACAAAATTTAGGCGCAATATTGTATATACAAGCAGCTATTGGGAAAAATTCACTCAATATAGTGTTAATCCCAAAATTATATAGCGCTCTGGTGTGTGCTGGCATACTCTCTCTCTGTCTCCCCAAAGGGCTGTGTGGGGTCCTGTCCTCAGTCAGAGCATTCCCTGTGTGTGTGTGCGGTGTGTCGGTACGGCTGTGTCGACACGTTTGATGAGGAGGCTTATGTGATGGCAGAGCAGATGCCGATAAATGTGATGTCGCCCCCTGTGGGGCCGACACCAGAGTGGATTGATAGGTGGAAGGTATAAACCGACAGTGTCAACTTCTTACATAAAAGGCTGGATGACGTAACAGCTATGGGACAGCCGGCTTCTCAGCCCGCGCCTGCCCAGGTGTCTCAAAGGCCATCAGGGGCTCAAAAACGCCCGCTCCCTCAGATGGCAGACACAGATGTCGACACGGAGTCTGACTCCAGTGTCGACGAGGTTGAGACATATACACAATCCACTAGGAACATCCGTTACATGATCCCGGCAATAAAAAATGTGTTACACATTTCTGACATTAACCAAAGTACCACTAAAAAAGGGTTTTATGTTTGGGGAGAAAAAACAGGCAGTGTTTTGTTCCCCCATCAAATGAGTGAATGAAGTGTGAAAAAGCGTGGGTTCCCCCGATAAGAAACTGGTAATTTCTAAAAAGTTACTGATGGCGTACCCTTTCCCGCCAGAGGATAAGTTACGCTGGGAGATATCCCCTAGGGTGGATAAGGCGCTCACACGTTTGTCAAAAAAGGTGGCACTGCCGTCTTAGGATACGGCCACTTTGAAGGTACCTGCTGATAAAAAGCAGGAGGCTATCCTGAAGTCTGTATTTACACACTCAGGTACTAGACTGAGACCTGCAGATAGTGCTGCTGCAGCGTGGTCTGTAACCCTGTCAAACAGGGATACTATTTTGCGAACATAAGACGTCGTCTTATATATGAGGGATGCACAGAGGGATATTTTGCCGGCTGGCATCCAGAATTAATGCAATGTCCATTCTGTCAGGAGGGTATTAGAGACCCGACACTGGACAGGTGATGCTGACTTTAAAAGGCACTTAGAGCCTTATAAGGGTGAGGAATTGTTTGGGGATGGTCTCTGGGACCTCGTATCCACAGCAACAGCTGGGAAGAAATTTTTTTACCTCAGGTTTCCTCACAGCCTAAGAAAGCACTGTATTATCAGGTACAGTCCTTTCGGCTTCAGAAAAGCAAGCGGGTCAAAGGCGCTTCCTTTCTGCACAGAGACGAGGGAAGAGGAAAAAAGCTGCACCAGTCAGCCAGTTCCCAGAATCAAAATTCTTCCCCCGCTTCCTCTGAGTCCACCGCATGACGCGGGGGCTCCACAGGCGTAGCCAGGTATGGTGGGGGGCCGCCTCAAAAATTTCAGCGATCAGTGGGCTTGCTCACAGGTGGATCCCTGGATCCTTCAAGTAGTATCTCAGGGGTACAAGCTGGAATTCGAGGCGTCTCCCCCCCGCCGTTTCCTCAAATCTGCCTTGCCGACAACTCCCTCAGGCAGGGAGGCTGTGCTAGAGGCAATTCACAAGCTGTATTCCCAGCAGGTGATAGTCAAGGTGCCCCTACTTCAACAAGGACGGGGTTACTATTCCAAACTGTTTGTGGTACCGAAACCGGACGGTTCGGTGAGACCCATTTTAAATTTGAAATCCTTGAACACATACATAAAAAAATTCAAGTTCAAGATGGAATCGCTCAGGGCGGTTATTGCAAGCCTGGAGGAGGGGGATTACATGGTATCCCTGGACATCAAGGATGCTTACCTACATGTCCCCATTTACCATGCTCACCAGGAGTACCTCATATTTGTGGTACAGGATTGCCATTACCAATTCCAAACACTGCCGTTTGGACTGTCCACGGCACCGAGGGTCTTTACCAAGGTAATGGCAGAAATGATGATACTCCTTCGAAAAAAGGGAGTTTTAATTATCCCGTACTTGGACGATCTCCTTATAAAGGCGAGGTCCAAGGAGCAGTTGTTGGTCGGAGTAGCACTATCTCGGGAAGTGCTACAACAGCACGGATGGATTCTATACATTCCAAAGTCACAGCTGGTTCCTACCACACGCCTACTGTTCCTGGGGATGGTTCTGGACACAGAACAGAAAAAAGTGTTTCTCCCGCAGGAGAAAGCCAAGGAGCTGTCATCTCTAGTCAGAGACCTCCTGAAACCAAAACAGGTATCGGTGCATCACTGCACACGAGTCCTGGGAAAAATGGTAGCTTCTTACGAAGCAAAATTCCATTCGGCAGGTTCCATGCAAGAACCTTTCAGTGGGACCTCTTGGACAAGTGGTCGGATCGCATCTTCAGATGCATCGGCTGATAACCCTGTCTCCAAGGACCAGGGTATCTCTACTGTGGTGGCTGCAGAGTGCTCATCTTCAAGAGGGCCGCAGATTCGGCATACAGGACTGGGTCCTGGTAATTACGGATGCCAGCCTTCGAGGCTGGGGGGCAGTCACACAGGGAAGAAATTTCCAAGGACTTTGGTCAAGTCAGGAGTCGTCCCTACACATAAATATTCTGGAACTGAGGGCCATTTACAATGCCCTAAGTCTGGCAAGGCCTCTGCTTCAAAACCAGCCGGTACTGATCCAATCAGACAACATCACGGCAGTCGCCCATGTAAACCGACAGGGCGGCACAAGAAGCAAGATGGCGATGGCAGAAGCCACAAGGATTCTCCGATGGGCGGAAAATCACGTCTTAGCACTGTCAGCAGTGTTCATTCCGGGAGTGGACAACTGGGAAGCAGACTTCCTCAGCAGACACGACCTACACCCGGGAGAGTGGGGACTTCATCCAGAAGTCTTCCAACTGTTGGTAAACCGTTGGGAAAGGCCACAGGTGGACATGATGGCGTCCCGCCTAAACAAAAACCTAGATATTGCGCCCGGTTTAAGGGACCCTCAGGCAATAGCTGTGGACGCTCTAGTGACACCGTGGGTGTACCAGTCGGTTTATGTATTCCCTCCTCTGCCTCTCATACCAAAGGTACTGAGAATAATAAGAAAACCAGGAGTAAGAACGATACTCGTGGTTCCGGATGGGCCAAGAAGAGCTTGGTACCCAGAACTTCAAGAAATGATATCAGAGGACCCATGGCCTCTACCGCTCAGACAGGATCTGCTACAGCAGGGGCCCTGTCTGTTCCAAGACTTACCGCGGCTGCGTTTGACGGCATGGCGGTTGAATTCCGGATCCTAAAGGAAAAGGGCATTCCGGAAGAAGTCATTCCTACGCTGATAAAAGCCAGGAAAGAAGTAACCGCAAACCATTATCACCGTATTTGGCGAAAATATGTTGCGTGGTGTGAGGCCAGGAAGGCCCCAACAGAGGAATTTCAGCTGGGTCGTTTTCTGCACTTCCTACAGTCAGGGGTGACTATGGGCCTAAAATTGGGTTCCATTAAGGTCCAGATTTCGGCTCTGTCGATTTTCTTCCAGAAAGAACTGGCTTCACTGCCTGGAGTTCAGACATTTGTAAAGGGAGTGCTACATATTCAGCCCCCTTTTGTGCCTCCTGTGGCACCTTGGGATCTCAACGTGGTGTTGAATTTCTTAAAATCACATTGGTTTGAGCCACTTAAAACTGTGGATTTGAAATATCTCATGTGGAAAGTGGTCATGTTATTGGCCTTGGCTTCGGCCAGGCGTGTGTCAGAATTGGCGGCTTTGTCATGTAAAAGCCCTTATCTGATTTTCCATATGGATAGGGCAGAATTGAGGACTCGTCCCCAGTTTCTCCCTAAGGTGGTATCAGCTTTTCACTTGAACCAACCTATTGTAGTGCCTGCGGCTACTAGGGACTTGGAAGATTCCAAGTTACTGGACGTAGTCAGGGCCTTAAAAATTTATATTTCCAGGACGGCTGGAGTCAGGAAAACTGACTCGCTTTTTATCCTGTAGGCACTCAACAAAATAGGTGCTCCTGCTTCTAAGCAGACTATTGCTCGCTGAATTTGTAGCACAATTCAGCTGGAGCATTCTGCGGCTGGATTGCCGCATCCTAAATCAGTAAAAGCCCATTCCACGAGGAAAGTGGGCTCATCTTGGGCGGCTGCCCGAGGGGTCTCGGCTTTACAATTTTGCCGAGCTGCAACTTGGTCAGGGGCAAACACGTTTGCTAAATTCTACAAAATTGATACCCTGGCTGAGGAGGACCTTGAGTTCTCTCATTCGGTGCTGCAGAGTCATCCGCACTCTCCCGCCCGTTTGGGAGCTTTGGTATAATCCCCATGGTCCTTACGGAGTTCCCAGCATCCACTAGGACGTCAGAGAAAATAAGATTTTACTCACCGGTAAATCTATTTCTCGTAGTCCGTAGTGGATGTTGGGCGCCCATCCCAAGTGCGGATTGTCTGCAATACTAGTATGTAGTTATTGCCTAACTAAGGGTTATTGTTGAGCCATCTGTTGAGAGGCTCAGTTATATTTCATACTGTTAAATGGGTGTAGTATCACGAGTTATACGGTGTGATTGGTGTGGCTGGTATGAGTCTTACCCGGGATTCAAAATCCTTCCTTATTGTGTCAGCTCTTCCGGGCACAGTATCCTAACTGAGGTCTGGAGGGGGGTCATAGTGGGAGGAGCCAGTGCACACCAGATAGTACCTAATCTTTCTTTTAGAGTGCCCAGTCTCCTGCGGAGCCCGTCTATTCCCCATGGTCCTTACGGAGTTCCCAGCATCCACTACGGACTACGAGAAATAGATTTACCGGTGAGTAAAATCTTATTTTAATTACCATATATACGCCGGCCACCTGTATTCTGAAGTTATCCTTTCAACGGTTTAACATCCCAGAGCCTATATTGGCCACACACCTAGCAACTGTGTTTTATTCAATAAATGAACTTCTACATACAGCAGTTTTGGCAACAGTTTTCCCTCAACATTGTAACAGATTGTTACACCTGAACTTTTTATTAGCTACTGCAGCCAGCTTCATTGCTTATAGTATTTATTGTAACAATTTATGCATCCTATGTGATTCTTATGTTTATACATGTGGCAATTCAGTGAGGATAGGGACTATATATTTTAAATACTTATGAGCATGTTCTAAATAAGTTGTTTTTATTGATTTATTGTGATAATTAAACATCCATTCTATAATCCATATGACTCTTTGGTTGGAATAGAACTCAGGATATAATGGTGTCTAAATGCAATGAGCGCCTCTATTAATTTCTTTCCAAGATACAGCAATGGCCTACTGTACTATATGTATACTGCTGGTCACCAAAATGCTGCACTGTCCTACTATATACTGCTCACAATAATGCAGCACAGAGATAGTATACTGACACAGATATTTGCAGCACACTGAGCACAGATATGGAGCGTTTTCAGGCAGAGAACGTAGATATTTTCAGCACACTGAGCACAGATATTTGCAGCACACTGAGCACAGATAGTTGCAGCACACTGAGCACAGATACGGAGCTTTTCATGGAGAGAACACAGCCACATCCTCTCCGTTCAATCTCCAATTCATGAGTGAAAATGGCGGCGACGCGCGGCTCTTTATATAGAATACGAATCTCGTGAGAATCCAACAGCGGGATGATGACGTTCGGGCGCGTTCGGGTTAACAAAGCAAGGCGGGAAGATCCGAGACTGCCTCGGAAACGTGTAAAATAGGTGAAGTTTGAGGGGTTTCGGATCTTGGAGAACCGAACCTGCTCATCTCTAATGTATATATATATTTATATATTGTGACTAGAACACTGGGATAGTGTTTGAGGGTAGGTATGTTTGTCCCAGGTTCTTGTCTTACATGTTTTAGAAAATGAAAACTTCTAGGAAAATGCTTTTGTTTTGTTAGAACCTTTTCAGTTTGCTGGAAAAGCTGGATAAGGGCCCTGAGAGAGAGATAGGGCGAGTTCCAGACATTGGGCCCAGTTCGGATCTTTGGCCTCACAGAGGGCTAATCAGGGCTTTCAGCTGTGCAAGAGTCTTATAGGGCTTCTAGCCTGATTAATGTGTGCAGACTGCCTGGGAAGACTGCAGGATCTCTGGGAGAGAAACACGCTTCCTGATACAAGTGAGCTATACAGTGTTTACTGGAAAACTCTGTGTTTTTTGTTTAGTGATAGTTAGGAACATCTTGTGTTTAGTTAGTGCCGGACAGGCAAGGTATTTTCTTTTGGTGTTTGTTTTATTTTCTGTATAATAAAACTGGCTGGGGCCAGTTGTACCAGAAACTGGACTTGTGTGGTTCCTCAGCTGCTGCGTGCTGCCAGTTACCCCAGGAAACGGCACCTTGTACCCTTACAGTGTTACAATATATATATATATATATGTACACACATATAAATTATAAAACAGTCCCAGGTCTGGCACTCCGTAATAATCAAACAATGTCCACCGGTGACCTCGCTATTTCAAATGTGTAGCAGCTCGGTGGCACGGCACTCAGCATTTTTCCAAAGAAAGCCACGGAGCTACTATGTATAATATATATATATATATATATATATATATATACAGTATATATATATAAAGTAGCAGGGTTCGGCACTCACACAGTCCTTATGGCAAATAGCAGCACTGGGTGCCTTCCGCACCAAGGGAATATTCTGCAAGCAATCGGCAGCACTCACGGACATAAATCAGTCACCAGACAGGTATTGTCAGGTGACTGATTTATGTCCGTGAGTGCCGCCGAATGTTTCCAGAATATATACACTGCTCAAAAAAAATAAAGGGAACACTAAAATAACACATCCTAGATCTGAATGAATGAAATATTCTTATTAAATACTTTGTTCTTTACATAGTTGAATGTGCTGACAACAAAATCACACAAAAATGATCAATGGAAATCAAATTTATTAACCCATGAAGGTCTGGATTTGGAGTCACACTCAAAATTCAAGTGGAAAAACACACTACAGGCTGATCCAACTTTGATGTAATGTCCTTAAAACAAGTCAAAATGAGGCTCAGTAGTGTGTGTGGCCTCCACGTGCCTGTATGACCTCCCTACAATGCCTGGGCATGCTCCTGATGAGGTGGCGGATGGTCTCCTGAGGGATCTCCTTCCAGACCTGGACTAAAGCATCCGCCAACCCCTGGACAGTCTGTGGTGCAACGTGGCATTGGTGGATGGAACGAGACATGATGTCCCAGATGTACTCAATTGGATTCAGGTCTGGGGAACGGGCGGGCAAGTCCATAGCATCAATGACTTCATCTTGCAGGAACTGCTGAGACACTCCAGCCACATGAGGTCTAGCATTGTCTTGCATTAGGAGTTACCCAGGGCCAACCGCACCAGCATATGGTCTCACAAGGAGTCTGAGGATCTCATCTCGGTACCTAATGGCAGTCAGGCTACCTCTGGCGGGCACATGGAGAGCTGTGCGGCCCCCCAAAGAAATGCCACCCCACACAATTACTGACCCACTGCCAAACCAGTCATGCTGGAGGATGTTGTAGGCAGCAGAACGTTCTCCTTGGCGTCTCCAGACTCTGTCACGTCTGTCACATGTGCTCAGTGAGAACCTGCTTTCATCTGTGAAGAGCACAGGGCGCCAGTGGCGAATTTGCCAATCTTGGTGTTCTCTGGCAAATGCCAAACGTCCTGCACGGTGTTGGGCTGTAAGCACAACCCCTACCTGTGGACGTCGGGCCCTCATACCAGCCTCATGGAGTCTGTTTCTGATCGTTTGAGTAGACACATGCACATTTGTGGCTTGCTGGAGGTCATTTTGCAGGGCTCTGGCAGTGTTCCTCTTGTTCCTCCTTGCACAAAGGCGGAGGTAGCGGTCTTGCTGCTGGGTTGTTGCCCTCCTACGGCCTCCCCCACATCTCTTGATGTACTGGCCTGTCTCCTGGTAGCGCCTCCATGATCTGGACACTACGCTGACAGACACAGCAAACCTTCTTGCCACAGCTCGCATTGATGTGCCATCCTGGATGAGCTGCACTACCTGAGCCACTTGTGTGGGTTGTAGACTCCGTCTCATGCTACCACTAGTGTGAAAGCACAGCCAGCTTACAAAAGTGATTAAAACATCAGCCAGAAAGCATAGGAGCTGAGAAGTGGTCTGTGGTCACCAGCTGCAGAACAACTCCTTTATTGGGGGTGTCTTGCTAATTGCCTATAATTTCCACCTGTTGTCTATTTAATTTGCACAACAGCATGTGAAATTGATTGTCAATCAGTGTTGCTTCCTAAGTGGACAGTTTGATTTCACAGAAGTCTGATTGACTTGGAGTTACATTGTGTTGTTTAAGTGTTCCCTTTATTTTTTTGAGCAGTGTATATATACACATACAGTATCTATCTATCTATCTATCTATCTATCTATCTATCTATCTATCTATCTATCTATCTATCTATCTATCTATCTATCTATCTATCTATCTATCTATCCATCTATCTATTATATATATATATATATATATATATATATATATCATTGAATCATCCGGCATTCCTATTTCCAAGGTATGTAGTGAACTGGGTGCTTGTGCTGTATTGAAATAGTCCCACTGTTGCTGAACAAGCAAACTGCACGTCGCTCCGGAATACTGAAGAAAAAAGGCTTTAATAGGCGTGTATGTAAATTTCCATAGTCACAGCGTAATTAAATGTGCAGCATGACAATATCAACGGCTCGTTTCAAGACATGGTCCCGTCATCAGGGTATGCTGCCATTTACAGCAACACTTGTGTAACTTACTGAACAAAACTGCAGGTAAAGTACGCACTGGGTCGGGCGCCCAGCATGCTCTACGGACTAGGAGAAAAGGATTTACCGGTAGGTATTAAAATCCAGTTTTCTCATACGTCCTAGAGGATGCTGGGGTCCATTTCATGACCATGGGGTTTATACCAAAGCTCCAGTACGGACGGGAGAGTGCAGATGACCCTGCAGCACCGATTGACCAAACTTGAGGTCCTCATAGGCCAAGTGTCAGACTTATAAAATTTAGCAAAAGTGTTTGACCCTGACCAAGTAGCTGCTCGGCAAACTTGCAATGCCGAGACCCCCCCCCCGGGCAGCCGCCCAGGACGAGCCCACCTTCCTAGTAGAATGGGCCTTCACCGACGTAGGTAACGGCAATCCAGCCGTAGAATGAGCGTGCTGAATCGTACCTCTGATCCAGCGCGCAATAGTCTGCTTAGAAGCAGGACACCCAATCTTGTTGGGAGCATACAGGACAAACAGAGCCTCTGTTTTCCGTAACCAAGCTGTTCTTGTGACATAAATCTTCAAAGCTCTAACCACATCTAGAGACTGTGACTCAGTGAAAGTGTCAGTAGCTACTGGCACCACAATAGGTTGGTTTATGTGGAAGGACGAAACCACCTTTGGAAGAAATTGTTGATGAGTTCTTAACGCTGCCCTATCTTCATGGAAGATCAGGTAAATGCTCTTGTGAGACAAGGCCCCCAACTCAGACACCCGCCTTGCAGATGCCAAGGCCAAAATCATCACCTCTTTCCAAGTGAGAAAACTTAAATTCTATCTCCTGCAGAGGTTCAAACCAATCTGACTGAAGGATCTGCAACACCACATTAAGGTCCCATGGTGCCACTGGAGGCACAAATGGAGGCTGGATATGCATAACCCCTTTCACAAACGTCTGAACTTCTGGAAAAGAAGCCAGTTGTTTTTTAAAGAAAATTGATAGGGCCGAAATATGGACCTTGATTGACCCAAATCTAAGGCCCGCATCCACACCAGCCTGCAGAAAATGGAGATAACGTCCCAACTCAAACTCTTCCGTAGGAGCCTTCTTGGATTCACACCAAGACACATATATTCTCCAAATATGGTGGTAATGTGTAGACGTTACTCCTTTCCTGGCCTGAATAAGAGTGGGGATGACTTCCTTGGGAATACCCTTTCGGGCTAGGATCTGACGCTCAACAGCCATGCCGGCAAACGTAGCCACGGCAAGTCTTGATACACACATGGTCCCTGCTGTAGTAGGTCCTCTCGAGGAGGAAGAGGCCGAAGATCTTCTATGAGCAACTCCTGAAGATCTGGATACCAAGCCCTCCTTGGCCAGTCTGGGGCAATGACGATTGCTCGAACTCTTGTTCTTATTATTTTGAGAACTTTTGGAATCAGTGGAAGTGGTGGGAAATCATATACCGACCGAAACACCCACTGGGTCACCACTGCATCCACTGCTATTGCTTGAGGGTCTCTCGACCTGGAACAATATCTCTGAAGCTTCTTGTTTAATCGAGATGCCATCATGTCTACTTGAGGAACTCCCCAAAGACTTGTCACCTCTCCTGTATGGAGATCGTGTCTGCTGAGGAAGTCTGCTTCCCAGTTGTCCACTCCTGGAATGAAAATTGCTGACAGAGCTCTTACATGTCTTTCTGCCCAGAGGAGAATACTTGTCACCTCTGCCATTGCCGCTCTGCTTTTCATTCCGCCTTGCCTGTTTATGTACGCGACTGCTGTTACATTGTCCGACTGGATCTGCACGGGATGATCTTGAAGAAGATGTACCGTTTATAGAAGGCCGTTGTAATGTAAATGGCTCTCAATTCTAGAACGTTTATGTGAAGGCAGGCTTCCTGACTTGACCATTTTCCTTGGAAGTTTTCCCCATGTGTGACAGCTCCCCAGCCTTGGAGACTTGCATCCGTGGTTATTAGGACCCAGTCGTGAATCCCAAACCTGCGTCCCTCTAGCAGGTGAGAACTGTGTAGCCACCACAGGAGCAAAATCCTGGCTTTGGGGGACAGGATTATTCTGGTGCATGTGTAGGTGGAATCCGGACCACTTGTCCAACAGGTCTTACTGGAATACTCTGGCATGAAATCGGCAAACTGTATGGCCTCGTAGGCCGCTACCATTTTCCCCAACAACCGAATGCATTGATGGATCAACACGCTTGTTGGTTTCAATATTTGTTTGACCATTTTCTGAATTTCCAGAGCCTTTTCCACTGGAAGAAATACTCTCCGTACTTCTGTGTCCAGAATCATCTCTAAAAAGGACAATCTTGTCGTTGGTTCCAACTGCGACTTTGGAAAATTCATGATCCAACCGTGTTGTTGGAGTATTGACAGGGAGAGTGCGATGTTCTGCACCAACTGTTCCCTGGATCTCGCTTTTATCAGGATTTCATCCAGCTAAGGATTATATTGACTCCTTTTTGATGAAGGAGGACCATCATCTCCTCCATCACCTTGGTGAATACCCTCGGTGCTGTCGAGAGTCCGAATGGCAACGTCTGGAACTGGTAACGGCAATTCTGTACTGCGAATCTCAGATAAGCTTGGTGAGGAGGATAAATGGGAACATGCAAGTAAGCATCCTTTATGTCTACTGACACCAGGAAGTCCCCCTCCTCCAGACTGGAAATCACTACCCTCAGGGATTCCATCTTAAACTTGAACCTTTTCAGGTAGAGATTCAGATTTTTCAGGTTTAAAATCGGTCTGACCGAGCCATCTGGCTTCGGAACTACATAGAGGCTTGAATAAAAACCTTCTCCTTGCTGTGACAAGGGTACCAGGACAATGACCTGATCCTGACATAATTTTTGAATTACCGTTGTTACTACCTCTCTTTCTGGAAGAGAAGCTGGCAAGGTTGATTTGAAAAATCGGCATGGGGGGACGTCTTGAAACTCTAGTTTGTACCCATGGGACACTATTTGTAAGACCCATGGGTCCAGGCCAGATTGAATCCAGATTTGACTGAAAAGTTTCAGACGTGCTCCCACCCGAGCGGACTCCTGCAAAGGAGCCCCAGGGTCATGCTGCAGATTTGGCAGAAGCAGGGGTGGACTTCTGCTCCTGCGATCCGGGAGACGCTGCGGATTTCTTTCCTTTTCCCATTCCCCTACCTGCAAAAAAGGGGGAACCTTTGGCCTTTTAGTATTTGTTGGCTGAAAGGACTGCATGTGAGAGTGATGTGTATTTTTCACCAACGTAGGAGCATAAGGCAAGAATGTCGACTTACCTGCGGTAGCCGCCGAGACTAACGCATCCAGCCCATCACCAAACAAGGCTTCACCTTTATACGGGAGAGCCTCCATATTTCCTTTGGAATCTGCACCAGCATTCCACTGGCGAATCCACAACGCCCTCCAAGCTGATACTGCCGTGGTAGCGGTTCTTGCTCCCGAGAGACCAATATATTTCATGGTTTCTAGTACGTACGCAGCAGCATCTTTGATATGACCTAACGTTAGGAGTATCTCGTCTCCATCTATTGTGTCAATGTCTAATGACAAGTTTTCTGACCACTTCTCAATAGCACTACTCACCCACGCACAGACAATGGTAGGCCTGAGTAGTGTCCCATTGGCCACATCAATAGATCACCTCACTCACTTGCGCCTGTCAGCTCTTTAAGTGAAGCCATTCCAGGTGCAGGGACAAACACCTTTTCTCTTTTATGACAGGGCCCTTTCTAAAATGCGGGGTGACTCCCACCTTTTGGAAAAAGGTAAGCTGCCTGAATTCCTTTTGGGAATCTGAAATTTCTTTTCAGGTTAAATCAGACTCCCTCCAAGAGACTGTTCCTGAGGTGGAGGGAAAATTACATTACTTCTTTACTAAAGTAAACCCTCTCCTTGTGGTAAAAGAGGGGCTTCGTAACTTCTAACACCACCTTTATAGCTAAAACATGTTTTAAATGCTTTTTTTGCTAATTTAGGACCTATTCCCCTGGAATCACTAGTGTCGACAAAGGAAACAGAGTCCGTGTCGGTATCAGTTTGTACTACTTGCAAATTTGTATGTGACCCAGAGGAGTCCCTGTGGATGAAAGGCAGAACTATTAAAAATCACATCTTCAACAGATTATATTCAGTTTTCTGTATGAGATTCAGTAGTGATTCACACTATCATGTAACCTTTCACCAAGTCAGGCTCTTGGTGTCATATTACACCTCTGTGTCTCTAACATGTCTTCCACAGAGGAAGAGATTCCCTGCCACAGACATGTCACACACGTGCTCAACCACACCACAGACACTCCGGGACTTATAGGGGACAGACCCACAGTAAAATCTGTCAGAGGGACACAGGTAGGATTTGCCAGTTCACAACCCAGTGCCAGTAACACAATGTCTGTGAACACAAAATGCCCACTGACATGCAAAGCTTTTATAATGCTAATCACACAATTATATAGCACCAAATTCACTGTTGCCCCCCCTGGTTTGCACCCTGATACTTTTTCAGTCGTGGAGGAGGACCAGCATTGTCTCTGCAGCCTGAGGAGAGAGAGGATTGATAAAGCTATTTATCTTATAACATTCACAATAAATGGGTAAGAGACACAGTACGCAATTGGCGTATGGGGTACCGTAAGGGTACGCACTTAGCGTAGCATACGCTCGGCCGTGATCGAGACGCACATGCGACACGCTCGCTCATTAATGCGTGGTGTCGAGCACGCTATAGGCGGGCGACTACCGTAATGCTACGCTACCAGCATAGCGGACGCTCGAGTCCACGAGGAGAACACGAGCGGCGCAGACGCTCACGGGATGACAATCAGAAAACCTTGAATGTAACACACAGAAAGGATACTCTTATACTGTAAACCTTGTACTGAAATACTGTAGCGATGTAACGCTGCTTAACCTTGTTAATGCTAAAGCTGCTTGAGCGTTTGAGACGCTCCTATTACCTTCTGCAATATAATAAACACACGATACCTTGCTAAGGTTCCAACACCTTTACTAACAAGCTTTTAGTTATATCGAAAAGGGGAAACAGTTTACAAGTCATACACTACAAGCTAACATATAATTCTAACAGAATATCTAGACAGAAATATATAATTGCGTCACAATCTTATACAATAACGGAGAGAGAGAGAATGGCCAATACAAACAGGGAACAAGTTGATTACAGAGAATTACTCACACACACTGATCCGATCGCTGCGCCAGTCCTGGTACCAGCTCCAAGTTAGTCAATATGAAAACCGTTTGTGGAGAGTGAGAGAGCTGCCCAGGCTGGCTGATCTTATATACACTGAGTACAGTATACTACAAAGGGACCTATAATCTCATTGTTCATTGGACACAGGAATGTCTCCTCGCATCATAACAAAAGGTCATAGGTTAGTTTGAACAGGTGGGCTGTGACTATATCAAACTGCTCAGGTGGGAGGGAATCTGAAGATTCCCGCCGCATGGGTAATGAATCGCAAATATAGTAAATGTCCAGAAAATACTAATGGCCATAACTATACGCAGGAGCGATTAATCTTTACCTAACCAGCACCGGATTGTTTCTAATAAAATGTTCTTTAGTTAGGTACCAGACACAGCTGCTCAAACCCTGTCTGACCCTTCGTACCATACAAAGAGGAACTCCTCTGTCCAGCGACCATTTACATTAAACAAACTTACAGTCATTATTAAGGGGAACATTATCTATAAAACATACTATTTGGTTTTATTATTTAACAATTGAGTCGCCCGCTAGACGCACACAAACTCTACCGTAAATGCACATACCACGCGCTCGAGCGCATGGCCGAGGCGCCATCACGCGGCGGCGAGTATCCGCACGCACGGGAGAGAATGTGCACGTGCAGCAGGCACGCGCATGGGGTGGATATATGGCAACGTATAGCATGATATTTTTCCGACTTTGACAGTCCACCCTTTGGCAGTCATTATTAACTGCCACTTCCTAAAACAGTTCAAAAAAGAAAAATATATGTCATAGAGTAAATACCATCTTATGATTGGGTAAAGGAGAAGAGAGGAAGGTGGGAAAAAGGTATGACCTAGTGAGATAGTAGAAGCATGTGTGTATGAACCCATGTTTGAGGGGTCATGTATCATCGTGCCGTACGTGTTTTAGATCAAGCTTCGAGGTATTGCGAAGTATACATTTGAATTCCTTCTTATCCCGTATTACGGGTCTGTGGATGGGCTGTCAAACTTTACCGAGCTCTTTTCGGCTTTTTGTTGTAACAAAATGGGGGAGCACATTTTAGTTGATGATACATGAATGGGGGGATATGTGAGTGCTGATATCTGTGCCTATATTCCCTATTGACTATGTGTGTCATTACCTGAAGGTTGTAGAAATGAAGATAAGAAGCAATTATGGTAAATGCAGTCATAAACTATGTGAGTTTAATATACATTTGCTGATTGAGGTCTTGTCTTGTGTCTTGTCTCGATGTACATGTTGACTGTAGTCTCCTGATGCTTTTGCTATAGATGACGGCAAAAGTTTTCTCATTGTCCAGAAAGTTAGTCACTAAAATAGTTGGGCTATCGTAAAATTTAAAGTCACTAGGGAAAATGGGGCTTGTAGCATAGTTCATTAATGGTCTGTATAAAAGAGGTTGTCAAATTCTTCTTCCAAGCGGATGTCTTTGTACCTTGGAGGAAAACAAAGGAGAAACGGGTGAAAGAAACGGACCGTGGAATCACCTTTTCATCACAACATTGTCTCTATCGTTGGGTCATACATCAAATTAGTTGTTGTTAGTACAGTGTCTTCGCTCCTTAGACTCATCACCCTGGTATTACTTTTACGCTTCGCTAAAACCCGAACGCATCTAAATATCAGGCCAACCAATATGACGACTCCCAGAATACACAAAAGAAATTTCCCTACATCTATTTATAATAATACCTTGGGCCCATTCTCCTAAGCCCGAGAACCAATTTCGTGGGTTCAACCATGACACCCAACTGGTCAGCTCATTACCCACAGCAGCGAGTTTGAGATTGTGTTTCCTTCGAAACTCCCACTTTAATTGTAAAATGTCATCCATCTTTTGGTCTATGACCTCGGCTGGGTCCTCCGTGCTGTTTGTAATGTACGTGCAGCACTTGATTCTATATTGAGTTGCTAGGGTAACACAATACCCGCCTGTCACAGCTGTGAGGTAATTGAGAATCATCCTATGCTGAACCAGTTCTGTTTTGTAGGCTTGTAACTCTTTCCCAGTGTACCTGAATGTGTCGTCATACATTTCGGTGATATTGTCTAATAAATTTGCAAGCGCAGATATATATTTATAATTTATCACTCCTCTGGCGGTACGAGTGATATCTAACGCGAGTAGGAATTGAATCCCGGTGGATTCATGGATCAGATCAGAGGCTGAATGCTCTGTCCTCTCTATCAGGTGCCGTTTAACGACGTGCTCGTAATGAGTGTGAGTATAAGGAGCTTGGGCACTGCGGTGAATATCTTTCATTTTGTTATGGGTTATAGTCATTACTTCATGCAGTACTTTTCCAATATAGCACAATCCCTCTGAGTATGGGGCAAGCCACTTATACGCCTTCCTCCCGCATATGAAATATGCATCATCGGGGAGAACATATGGGACGGAGTATGACATTATCATGTTACAAATTTTCCATGTGAAATCTCCTAACCCTAATTCTCCCATCTGTTTAGTACACGTATCAGTTTGTACGATCTGTGCACAGTATCCTGGTGATACTTCTCCAACTCGCATGGCCTTACTTCCTAAGGTGTACCTATACCGGAAAAATTTCCTATGGTCGGCTATCTGGCATATAAGTTCTGTGTCTATGGGCATTCTATCGGCTCTATATGAAAATGTCATGGTTTGATTACTCCATGACACTTCCCAATTTCCCGGCTTTCGGGGATTGGAAATGTTAAAGCACACTAAGGACCTATCCACATGATATTGGTGGAGCTTCAAACTAGGAGGTCTAGAGATATTAAACCTCTTGTCCACCGGCCTCCCACCACTTAGCTCAAGTACCTCTCCTACAGTTAAAGGAAATGGTACTAGTCCTGATTTGCTATGGCCTTGAGGTACTTGAGAGCATACACAACAGTCTGTCTGATTTAACACTTTACCCACTAAGGAGTGGTAGTCACTCAATGGATGCCGGTCCATGTGGACATTAAAACTGGACTGACATTTCTTGATGCACCCATCCTCAACTATATTGTCACAATATGCAGTTCTCTTTAGCTAACAATCCTTCACAATGTCTACAAATAACATGGCTGCTAGATCGTTTTCTGGTACTCGCCTTTGCTTGGTGATTGTGTTGCTATTGGAAATTTATGCCTTCGTCTCAGTCATCAGAAACCCATTCTGGATCCTTTCTCGACCTCACTGGTACTCTCACCGAAACAGACTGCTCTGGTCAACATCATGGTCAACAGGAAAACACGGACTGCAGTCTCTTGGGGCGAGTCCATCTTACAGGAGGAGAAAGAGAAATTTGTAATGGGGGCACAAAAAAAATACTTTGAGGGGAAAGAAAAAAATGTTATGATGCTTTTGTCCTCTAGTCTTGTTGTTCTTCTTGCTCTGCTGTCATCTCAAAGGTGCTGTCTCTCAGTCTTCCAAACGAACATTCTGGTGATACAATATTCCTTCCAAATCTGCGATCTTTCTGTAAGGAGCAAAAATCTTGCATTACCATTTGTCTAACTGATGTGTGACATACCATCTTTAAAGCATGAGAACATGAGAAAGAAGAGGGGAAAAAAAAACAAACGAGAGAGAGAACAATTCATCACATTTTGCATTAAACAACAAACAAAAAACATTGTCAGATCTTCCGTTCACCATCAGGCTGTCACACCAACACATCCACTGGTGTCCTTGCGAAGTCCCCTCCCCACCAGTATTTCCACACCCCACCCTTTTGTGCCTGGCCAGGACACACCGATGTCGGTAGGTCACACTGGGGTTAGGTAGACTTCTGCAAGGACCAAATAGCTATGTGATGTTTGAGTTCTGCCAATGAACGTCAGAGATGGGGAAAAAATAAACATTTACAAATAAATTACAACGTTTACCCGGCCGTTCCTGTGTTTACAAGGAACTGACCTCCCAATATCATTAACTGTAACCTCAGGCTTACTATCAGTCCTAATGATCACCTTTCCCGACTGCATATTACAGGTGCGGCCCAAACTCCTTCCTATGTGATCCCTGATTACAATTTTGTGTGTCATGACTCTGCTCATGTCTTTGTCTAGGGGGTTTATATACCTTCTGTGGTTCTTTAAACCTACAATCTCGTGCATAATGACCTTCCTTCTGGCAATTATAACACCTTATCACCTTTGACTTACCCACAGGGATCTGAGGCCTCTTACCTCTCTGTGCTTCCCTGTGCTTGCTGATGTTTTGCTCCTGCCCAACAGCGGACTTTCTTAATGCAGCCACCGAGATATTTCTCCAGTTTGGGTTGGTGGTCTGTACCCTTGTTCTCAACACTTCCTTTAAACCATTCATTAATACCTTAACCGCTATCTCTCTATGCGGTGCATTTGTTTTGGTGTCCGTGATCCCAGTGTCTCTAACCATTACTTGCAGTGCTCGATTGAAGTAATCAGAAGTACTTTCCCCTTCTCCTTGTCTTATGGAGAGGATTTTATCCCACTTGACAATGGCTGGGAAATATACTCCTAACTGCCGGTTGATCTGCTTAATACATTCCTGACTGTGTTCCTCCGTACGAGGTACCTCTGTGTCTAATTTACAATCAGTAATAAATTTCGCAGGGTCAACACTGGAGGGCAAACATGCCCTCAGCACTGTCCGCCAATCTTTGTTGGTGGGTTCTGTGGAGTTTCCTAGTTCTTTAATGAACCTTTGACATGCAACTATATCTTTCCTAGGATCAGGAAATTCAGACATAATTGACCTCAATTCCATCCGGGACCAGGGACGGCGCATTGCACTGTCCCTGACGGGAATGGTTCCCTGAGCGTCAGTCTTCCCATTGGGGACTGTGATTACCCTGACAGGATTAAACTCAATTACATCATCTTGTGTTGGTTCTACAATATGAGGTACATTTGTTTGTGCGTGATATATAACACCGTACGTACCTGTGGACACGACCTTACCTGACCCTCCGTTAGGGGGTTTGATTATTGCCTTTACCGAATTGGTCGCGTCCACCTGGATGTCTTGTGTGATGGCTGCTGGAAAAGGTGCCGACATCGTGCTGGGCTCACTTTCTTGCTGGTAATCCTGAGGGAAGTTTAACATGGAGTGAAACTTGCACGGGTTAACAGTTGTACATTTAACAGTTTTACTTTTATAATTGTTACATTTGTTACACTTATCCTTATCATCTATAATACAGTTGCTAAGTGCATTTTTATCATACACCAGTGTGCCATTCTCTGTAGCCACCTTCTCTCCCGTTGCCATATTTTTCTTACCACAGTGAGAGTCAGCTGTGTAAGCTAATCCTCCTTGTATTTCACCTTCCCGTTGCCATAACTGTAAATAATCATAATGTTTGATCCGTCTCTTTGTAGATTTAATGAGACATATCCTTCTCCTTAGATTCTGTAACACCTCGGGACTAAAACTGCCTACCCATGGGAACTTTTCCCCATCGTGCACAGTCATTCTTTCCCATTCATCGCACAAAACTTCTGTGTGTGAACCGTATTTCTCACACATTACATACCTTGCCGACCCGATTGGTCGGTTTACTAAGTCAACCAGAACCGAGGTTGATCGCCCCCTACCTGAACAACTGGCCCCCATCTTTGCAGGTGTTGCTTTCACTACCTCTGACCTTCAAATCAGGGTCTTCAGCAAACCCTTACAAAAACCAAGATGTCCGGGGTAGGCCGGCGGCGGAAGTTTACCGAGTACTCCACTCACTCCTCACCCACGTTGGCCAGTACTGCAATCACTGACTCAGAGCTGCTGTACCCAACCTAGGGCCCCTATGAACCTTTATTTACTGGGGTGTGTTGGACCTACCAGTCCCCAGCAAGTATCGGTTGTTAGAGAATTCCCGAGTGACCAGCGAACCTCCCTTAAAATAAAAAAAATTACACAAATCACGTTAGAATGTACAAATAGCGTTTATGACCCCTCTACGTACGCAAATGGTACTGGGTCAAGTTACTAACTAATGCACACAATTACGTGCGGTACAATCGTTCTGCACATAAGCAACTAATCTTATGTGCGGAGCGACCAGTGGAATCGAAAATTGTGGCTGCAAATTCCTTCAGCCAGAGCTTAATGGCCTATATGGGTACCGCACCAACCCTTCCTGGTGTTGTGCTCCTTTACTCTTTATCTATAGCGGACTTCCTAGTCTGCTGTACCTAGACCTCCTGGTCTGTTTCTGGACCTCCTGGTCTGTGTCTACAGTGGACCTCCTAATCTGCTATACTCTAATGCTCTTATTTTAATATGTTTAACAAGGGATGCCTCCCAAGCCACCATGCAGTCACTTACACGTATGTACCTTCACGAGAACTCGATGATTTCCTGTGGTTCAACTCCAAAAATTAGAAACTTATATATATGTATACACACTCTTTCACCTCATATACTCTTCACTTTCGTTTCTGCGCAGAAATCCCTTTCATTCAGTATCGCAGGCTAATCCCGAGGAGTTACAACTAGAGAAGGATCTATTAGCTTAAAATTTTGGACACTGAGATCGATTTGCGCTATTATCGCGTTGCCTCCTTATCGCCTAACTAAAACAATACTATCGTGTGATTTGTATTATGTGGGCGTACCCAGACGCTCCGTTGCGTAATATACGCTCCGTGCGTCGGCCCTTGCGTCGCGTACGCTAGTCCCGCCCTTTGTTAGAGACACGTGTACGCCAGCCAGGTATATCCACAGAAATACAATTAACACGTTTATATCAATGTAGATGATCTTTAACTGTAATCATCTACCGAACACCACACCAAACTTCCTTGTATCTTAGGCAAGCCGTGCGCGTGTATTACAAATTACTCCTTAACGTATTAATATTACTTTTAGCTACCAATAGCAACACATCTTTCTCAGCACGTTATCAATTGTGAAATGGCAAACAGGAAAGTGATATGTGAAAATACACAAATGAAAAGAAATACAGGTGTGTGCGTGCGTGCGTGTGCGTACACAAAACAGAAATAAACAGTTTTAAAAGACAATAGCGTATTGTTCTTACCTCCGGTTCCGGATTCCACCAGCACTCCTTCAACGTAGCGAAACAGACGCTTATCTAGCCAGCACTACTGTATCCCAATACGAAGGGATACTGCCTTCCCGCCCTTGCTGACAGATAAAGTATGTGTTCGCTAGTGCGGATATGTGGAGGACGGACGAGCTGCCAATTGATAAAGCTATCTATTTATCTTATAACATTCACAATAAATGGGTAAGAGACACAGTACGATATTGGCGTATGGGGTACCGTAAGGGTACGCACTTAGCGTAGCATATGCTCGGCCGTGATCGAGACGCACATGCGACACGCTCGCTCACAGCTTAATGCGTGGTGTCGAGCACGCTATAGGCGGGCGACTACCGTAATGCTCGAGTCCACGAGGAGAACACGAGCGGCGCAGACGCTCACGGGATGACAATCAGAAAACCTTGAATGTAACACACAGAAAGGATACTCTTATACTGTAAACCTTGTACTGAAATACTGTAGCGATGTAATGCTGCTTAACCTTGTTAATGCTAAAGCTGCTTGAGCGTTTGAGACGCTCCTATTCCCTTCTGCAATATAATAAACACACGATACCTTGCTAAGGTTCCAACACCTTTACTAACAAGCTTTTAGTTATATCGAAAAGGGGAAACAGTTTACAAGTCATACACTACAAGCTAACATATAATTCTAACAGAATATCTAGACAGAAATATACAATTGCGTCACAATCTTATACAATAATGGAGAGAGAGAGAATGGCCAATACAAACAGGGAACAAGTTGATTACAGAGAATTACTCACACACACTGGGAACGATCGCTGCGCCAGTCCTGGTACCAGCTCCAAGTTAGTCATTATGAAAACCGTTTGTGGAGAGTGAGAGAGCTGCCCAGGCTGGCTGATCTTATATACACTGAGTACAGTATACTACAAAGGGACCTATAATCTCATTGTTCATTGGACACAGGAATGTCTCCTCGCATCATAACAAAAGGTCATAGGTTAGTTTGAACAGGTGGGCTGTGACTATATCAAACTGCTCAGGTAGGAGGGAATCTGAAGATTCCCGCCGCATGGGTAATGAATCGCAAATATAGTAAATGTCCAGAAAATACTAATGGCCATAACTATACGCAGGAGCGATTAATCTTTACCTAACCAGCACCGGATTGTTTCTAATAAAATGTTCTTTAGTTAGGTACCAGACACAGCTGCTCAAACCCTGTCTGACCCTTCGTACCATACAAAGAGGAACTCCCCTGTCCAGCGACCATTTACATTAAACAAACTTACAGTCATTATTAAGGGGAACATTATCTATAAAACATACTATTTGGTTTTATTATTTAACGATTGAGTCGCCCGCTAGACGCACACAAACTCTACCGTAAATGCACATACCACGCGCTCGAGCGCATGGCCGAGGCGCCATCACACGGCTGCGAGTATCCGCACGCACGGGAGAGAATGTGCACGTGCAGCAGGCACGCTCATGGGGTGGATATATGGCAACGTGTAGCATGATATTTTTCCAACTTTGACAGAAAATGGCACTGAGCAGTGTGCTGGCTGACTGAGGAGGAAGCTCCACTCTTCAATGGTGTGTTTCTCCTCAGCTTTTATGAGGTAATTTTTTATACTGGCTGGGGTAGGACTGGGCCTCAGCAACTTATGACCCTTATTTATGCCAGTTTCCATAGGTTTCATGCTGCCCAGGCCCTCCCCCCCCCGCCGCGCCCTTCACCCTGCAGTGCCTGTGTATGTGTAGGCAACATGGCACGCTGTGCTCCCGCCAGCTGCGCGGTACCTTTAGCCGTCACTTTCTTGATTGAAGATCTGTCTACTAACACTCACCTGTCTTCTGACTTCTGGCTCTGTGAGGGGGTGACGACATGCTATTGGAGTGAGCATCTAGGCACTGCTAGCGTTAAGTTCCCTTCAGGAGCTAATGGTGTCCTGTCAGCCAGAAGCAGAGCCATGAAACTCTTTAGGAAGTTGGTTCCTACTTCTGCCCCCTCAGTCCCCATGAAGCAGGGAGACTGTTGCCAGCAGTTCTCCCTGAAAATAAAAAACCTAACATAAGTCTTTTCAGAGAAACTCAGTAGAGCTCCTCTGGAGTGCATCCAGTCTGACTGGGCACATTTCTAAAACTGAGGTCTGGAGGAGGGGCATAGAGGGAGGAGCCAGTTCACACCCTTGAAAAGACTTAATGTGCCCATGGCTCCTGCGGAACCGTCTATACCCCATGGTCATGAAATGGACCCCAGCATCCTCTAGGACGTATGAGAGAGATATATATATATATATATATATATATATATATATAATATGTATAAGTGTATAACGTGCTCTACCTGGCGCAATGTGTATAGTGTGCTCTACCTGGCGCCAGAGGTGTAGCTAGGCACCATGGTGCCCGGAGCAAGGGTATGTTTTGGCACCCCCCTTCCCTGTACTAATTGGAGGCATAGTCAACATATGGTGGCATTTTACATTTCAAAACAAACAATATTTAAAAATCATAAATTGGTGACAGGACCGGTTCTAGACCTTGTAGAGCTCAGGGCGAAAATTTCCTTTAGGTGCCCGCCATGTTTGAAATAGTGTCAGTGCATGCAACAACAATATTGGGGCATGGCAGTACGGACAGTGTAATGGTTAGCGTTACTGTCTCACAACACTGAGGTCATGGGTTTGATCACCACAATGGCCCTAACTGTGTAGAGTTTGTATATTCTCCCCATCCTTGCGTGGGTTTCCACCGAGTGTTCTTGTTTCCTCCCACAATACAAAAATATACTCTTAGGTTAATTGGTTCCCAACAAAACTTAACCCTGTTGTGTGTGTGTGTGTGTGTGTGTGTGGTAAGGAATATTAGCCCTCATTCCGAGTTGTTTGCTCACTAGCTGCTTTTAGCAGCATTGCAAACGCTAGGCCACCACCCTCTGGGAGTGTATCTTAGCTTAGCAGAATAGCTAACGAAAGATTAGCAAAACTGCTACTAAATAATTCCCTGTAGTTTCTGAGTAGCTCCAGACCTACTCCTAGACTGCGATCACCTCAGTCCATTTAGTTCCTGGTTTGACATCACAAACACGCCCTGCATTCGGCCAGCCACTCCCCCGTTTCTCCAGCCACTCCTACGGTTTTACCTGGCACGCCTGCGTTTTTTAGCACACTCCCTGAAAACGGCCACTTTCCGCCCAGAAACACCCACTTCCTGTCAATCACACTACGATCACTCGAGTGATGAAAAAAAGTCGCTCGAGCTTGTGTAAATCTACATAGTTTTGTGTGAAAGTACTTAGCGCATACGCGCTGCGTACCATGCGCATGCGCATTTTTGCTGTTTTTTCACTTGATCGCTGCACTGCGAATATCGGCAGCGAGCGAACAACTCGGAATGACCACCATAGATTGTAAGCTCCCATGGGACAGGTACTGATGTAAATCCTGAAATATTCTCTGTAAAGCGCTGCGGAATATGTGTGCACTATATAACTGGGACTAATAAATAAGTAATGGCTTCATTGTGAAGGTGTGTGGCCACAGAATAGTAGGGATGAGCGGGTTCGGTTCCTCTGAATCCGAACCCGCCCGAACTTCAGCTTTTTTCCACGGGTCCGAGCAGGCTCGGATCCTCCCGCCTTGCTCGGTTAACCCGAGCACGCCCGAACGTCATCATCCCGCTGTCGGATTCTCGCGAGACTCGGATTCTATATAAGGAGCCGCGCGTCGCCGCCATTTTCACACGTGCATTGAGAGTCATAGGGAGAGGACGTGGCTGGCGTCCTTTCCGTTTAGAGAAGAGAGAGACACAGTATTTTGGGGAGCATTATTAGGAGGAGTACTACTATACTGTATACTACTATACTACTTGCTGAAGTGATATTTATAGAGTCATAGGGAGAGGACGTGGCTGGCGTCCTCTCCGTTTAGAGAAGAGAGAGACACAGTATACTATTTTGGGGAGCATTATTAGGAGGAGTACTACTATACTGTATACTACTATACTACTTGCTGAAGTGATATTTATAGAGTCATAGGGAGAGGACGTGGCTGGCGTCCTCTCCGTTTAGAGAAGAGAGAGACACAGTATTTTGGGGAGCATTATTAGGAGGAGTACTACTATACTGTATACTACTCAGACACAGTATTTTGGGGAGCATTATTAGGAGGAGTACTACTATACTGTATACTACTCTACTACTTGCTGAAGTGATATTTATAGAGTCATAGGGAGAGGACGTGGCTGGCGTCCTCTCCGTTTAGAGAAGAGAGAGACACAGTATTTTGGGGAGCATTATTAGGAGGAGTACTACTATACTGTATACTACTCTACTACTTGCTGAAGTGATATTTATAGAGTCATAGGGAGAGGACGTGGCTGGCGTCCTCTCCGTTTAGAGAAGAGAGAGACACAGTATTTTGGGGAGCATTATTAGGAGGAGTACTACTATACTGTATACTACTCTACTACTTGCTGAAGTGATATTTATAGAGTCATAGGGAGAGGACGTGGCTGGCGTCCTCTCCGTTTAGAGAAGAGAGAGACACAGTATTTTGGGGAGCATTATTAGGAGGAGTACTACTATACTGTATACTACTCTACTACTTGCTGAAGTGATATTTATAGAGTCATAGGGAGAGGACGTGGCTGGCGTCCTCTCCGTTTAGAGAAGAGAGAGACACAGTATTTTGGGGAGCATTATTAGGAGGAGTACTACTATACTGTATACTACTATACTACTTGCTGAAGTGATATTTATAGAGTCATAGGGAGAGGACGTGGCTGGCGTCCTCTCCGTTTAGAGAAGAGAGAGACACAGTATACTATTTTGGGGAGCATTATTAGGAGGAGTACTACTATACTGTATACTACTCTACTACTTGCTGAAGTGATATTTATAGAGTCATAGGGAGAGGACGTGGCTGGTGTCCTCTCCGTTTAGAGAAGAGAGAGACACAGTATTTTGGGGAGCATTATTAGGAGGAGTACTACTATACTGTATACTACTATACTACTTGCTGAAGTGATATTATAGAGTCATAGGGGGAGAGGACGTGGCTGGCGTCCTCTCCGTTTAGAGAAGAGAGAGACACAGTATTTTGGGGAGCATTATTAGGAGGAGTACTACTATACTGTATACTACTCAGACACAGTATTTTGGGGAGCATTATTAGGAGGAGTACTACTATACTGTATACTACTCTACTACTTGCTGAAGTGATATTTATAGAGTCATAGGGAGAGGACGTGGCTGGCGTCCTCTCCGTTTAGAGAAGAGAGAGACACAGTATTTTGGGGAGCATTATTAGGAGGAGTACTACTATACTGTATACTACTCTACTACTTGCTGAAGTGATATTTATAGAGTCATAGGGAGAGGACGTGGCTGGCGTCCTCTCCGTTTAGAGAAGAGAGAGACACAGTATTTTGGGGAGCATTATTAGGAGGAGTACTACTATACTGTATACTACTATACTACTTGCTGAAGTGATATTTATAGATTAGATAGTGTGACTGTAAGTGTATTATCTGACTTGTGGGGGAGACACTGACAGTGGGGAGCAGTTAGAGTCTGAGAGCAGGACTCAGGAGTACATATAACGTACAGTGCACACTTTTGCTGCCAGAGTCAGTGCCACACTGCCATTGTTGTGACCACACTGACCACCAGTATAATAATATATTTTGTGATTGTCTGCTTAGGACTCGGAGTACTAGTTGCAAGTTGCAACGTGACCTGACCACCAGTTTAATAATCTACAGATGGCTCTACACTAAACACGGTGACAGTGACATGATGTGATGGTCTTGAACGGTCATTTAGTGACCGAGGTCGACGGACAGCTAAGTCATCTAATCTTGTTCTTTGAGATTCATTAATATGGAAAGATTAATTAGGCATCGGCGATGCCATACTTTTCGGAACTGTTTTTCTGACTTTTAAGCCTGAGCCACCGTGAAACATTGTTTATTCACCGTTATGCCCAAATGTGGGTGATAATAAAAATTTAAAGTACATGATTGAGTGAGTGCCCTTTTCTCAAAGATTTCTCTATTTATCTGGATCCTAATGGAGCAGACTTAAAGGAGCACCAGAACTGTTGGATTATTGAAGTGTGCAAGTATTCAAATACATTTTCTATATATATATATATATATATATATATATATATATAATATTGTATACCACCTACCCGTGGTTTTTTTTTTTTCTTTCTTCTTTGTACATACTACTATAGTATAGTAGCTTACTGTAGCAGTCTGCGGTGCTGCTGAGCTGACAGTGTCCAGCAGGTCCGTCATCAGTCATCATTACCAATACCTAATAAATATATTATCTACCTGTCCGGCTGCAGTACTAGTGATATTATTAGAGATGAGCGCCTGAAATTTTTCGGGTTTTGTGTTTTGGTTTTGGGTTCGGTTCCGCGGCCGTGTTTTGGGTTCGACCGCGTTTTGGCAAAACCTCACCGAATTTTTTTTGTCGGATTCGGGTGTGTTTTGGATTCGGGTGTTTTTTTCAAAAAACCCTGAAAAACAGCTTAAATCATAGAATTTGGGGGTCATTTTGATCCCATTTTATTATTAACCTCAAAAACCATAATTTCCACTCATTTTCAGTCTATTCTGAATACCTCACACCTCACAATATTATTTTTAGTCCTAAAATTTGCACCGAGGTCGCTGGATGACTAAGCTAAGCGACCCTAGTGGCCGACACAAACACCTGGCCCATCTAGGAGTGGCACTGCACTGCAGAAAAAAAGAGGTGCAATGAGGTAGCTGTGTGACTAAGCTCAGCGACCCAAGTGCCCGACACAAACACCTGGCCCATCTAGGAGTGGCACTGCAGTGTCACGCAGGATGTCCCTTCCAAAAAACCCTCCCCAAACAGCACATGACGCAAAGAAAAAAAGAGGCACAATGAGGTAGCTGTGTGAGTAAGATTAGCGACCCCAGTGTCACGCAGGATGTCCCTTCCAAAAAACCCTCCCCAAACAGCACATGACGCAAAGAAAAATAAAAGAAAAAAGAGGTGCAAGATGGAATTGTCCTTGGGCCCACCCACCCTTATGTTGTATAAACAGGACATGCACACTTTGACCAACCCATCATTTCAGTGACAGGGTCTGCCACACGACTGTGACTGATATGACGGGTTGGTTTGGACCCCCACCAAAAAAGAAGCAATTAATCTCTCCTTGCACAAACTGGCTCTACAGAGGCAAGATGTCCACCTCATCATCATCCTCCGATATATCACCGTGTACATCCCCCTCCTCACAGATTATCAATTCGTCCCCACTGGAATCCACCATCTCAGCTCCCTGTGTACTTTGTGGAGGCAATTGCTGCTGGTCAATGTCTCCGCGGAGGAATTGATTATAATTCATTTTAATGAACATCATCTTCTCCACATTTTCTGGATGTAACCTCGTACGCCGATTGCTGACAAGGTGAGCGGCGGCACTAAACACTCTTTCGGAGTACACACTTGTGGGAGGGCAACTTAGGTAGAATAAAGCCAGTTTGTGCAAGGGCCTCCAAATTGCCTCTTTTTCCTGCCAGTATAAGTACGGACTGTCTGACGTGCCTACTTGGATGCGGTCACTCATATAATCCTCCACCATTCTTTCAATGTTGAGAGAATCATATGCAGTGACAGAATTCCACCTCGTTACCACTTCTTGCTTCAGATGATGGCAGGGCAGGTTCAGTAGTTTTTGGTGGTGCTCCAGTCTTCTGTACGTGGTGCCTGTACGCCGAAAGTGTCCCGCAATTCTTCTGGCCACCGACAGCATCTCTTGCACGCCCCTGTCGTTTTTTAAAAAATTCTGCACCACCAAATTCAAGGTATGTGCAAAACATGGGACGTGCTGGAATTTGCCCATATTTAATGCACACACAATATTGCTGGCGTTGTCCGATGCCACAAATCCACAGGAGAGTCCAATTGGGGTAAGCCATTCTGCGATGATCTTCCTCAGTTGCCGTAAGAGGTTTTTAGCTGTGTGCGTATTCTGGAAAGCGGTGATACAAAGCGTAGCCTGCCTAGGAAAGAGTTGGCGTTTGCGAGATGCTGCTACTGGTGCCGCCGCTGCTGTTCTTGCGGCGGGAGTCCATACATCTACCCAGTGGGCTGTCACAGTCATATAGTCCTGACCCTGCCCTGCTCCACTTGTCCACATGTCCGTGGTTAAGTGGACATTGGGTACAACTGCATTTTTTAGGACACTGGTGAGTCTTTTTCTGACGTCCGTGTACATTCTCGGTATCGCCTGCCTACAGAAGTGGAACCTAGATGGTATTTGGTAACGGGGGCACACTGCCTCAATAAATTGTCTAGTTCCCTGTGAACTAACGGCGGATACCGGACGCACGTCTAACACCAACATAGTTGTCAAGGACTCAGTTATCCGCTTTGCAACAGGATGACTGCTGTGATATTTCATCTTCCTCGCAAAGGACTGTTGGACAGTCAATTGCTTACTGGAAGTAGTACAAGTGGGCTTACGACTTCCCCTCTGGGATGACCATCGACTCCCAGCAGCAACAACAGCAGCGCCAGCAGCAGTAGGCGTTACACGCAAGGATGCATCGGAGGAATCCCAGGCAGGAGAGGACTCGTCAGAATTGCCAGTGACATGGCCTGCAGGACTATTGGCATTCCTGGGGAAGGAGGAAATTGACACTGAGGGAGTTGGTGGGGTGGTTTGCGTGAGCTTGGTTACAAGAGGAAGGGATTTACTGGTCAGTGGACTGCTTCCGCTGTCGGCCCAAGTTTTTGAACTTGTCACTGACTTATTATGAATGCGCTGCAGGTGACGTATAAGGGAGGATGTTCCGAGGTGGTTAACGTCCTTACCCCTACTTATTACAGCTTGACAAAGGGAACACACGGCTTGACACCTGTTGTCCGCATTTCTGGTGAAATACTTCCACACCGAAGAGCTGATTTTTTTGGTATTTTCACCAGGCATGTCAACGGCCCTATTCCTCCCACGGACAACAGGTGTCTCCCCGGGTGCCTGACTTAAACAAACCACCTCACCATCAGAATCCTCCTGGTCAATTTCCTCCCCAGCGCCAGCAACACCCATATCCTCCTCATCCTGGTGTACTTCAACACTGACATCTTCAATCTGACTATCAGGAACTGGACTGCGGGTGCTCCTTCCAGCACTTGCAGGGGGCGTGCAAATGGTGGAAGGCGCATGCTCTTCACGTCCAGTGTTGGGAAGGTCAGGCATCGCAACCGACACAATTGGACTCTCCTTGTGGATTTGGGATTTCGAAGAACGCACAGTTCTTTGCGGTGCTACTGCTTTTGCCAGCTTGAGTCTTTTCATTTTTCTAGCGAGAGGCTGAGTGCCTCCATCCTCATGTGAAGCTGAACCACTAGCCATGAACATAGGCCAGGGCCTCAGCCGTTTCTTGCCACTCCGTGTGGTAAATGGCATATTGGCAAGTTTACGCTTCTCCTCCGACAATTTTATTTTAGGTTTTGGAGTCCTTTTTTTACTGATATTTGGTGTTTTGGATTTGACATGCTCTGTACTATGACATTGGGCATCGGCCTTGGCAGACGACGTTGCTGGCATTTCATCGTCTCGGCCATGACTAGTGGCAGCAGCTTCAGCACGAGGTGGAAGTGGATCTTGATCTTTCCCTAATTTTGGAACCTCAACATTTTTGTTCTCCATATTTTAATAGGCACAACTAAAAGGCACCTCAGGTAAACAATGGAGATGGATGGATACTAGTATACAATTATGGATGGACTGCCGAGTGCCGACACAGAGGTAGCTACAGCCGTGGACTACCGTACTGTACTGTGTCTGCTGCTAATATAGACTGGTTGATAAAGAGATGTAGTAGTAGTATGTATGTATAAAGAAGAAAGAAAAAAAAACCACGGGTAGGTGGTATACAATTATGGACGGACTGCCGAGTGCCGACACAGAGGTAGCTACAGCCGTGGACTACCGTACTGTACTGTGTCTGCTGCTAATATAGACTGGTTGATAAAGAGATGTAGTAGTAGTATGTATGTATAAAGAAGAAAGAAAAAAAAACCACGGGTAGGTGGTATACAATTATGGACGGACTGCCCAGTGCCGACACAGAGGTAGCTACAGCCGTGGACTACCGTACTGTACTGTGTCTGCTGCTAATATAGACTGGTTGATAAAGAGATGTAGTAGTAGTATGTATGTATAAAGAAGAAAGAAAAAAAAACCACGGGTAGGTGGTATACAATTATGGACGGACTGCCCAGTGCCGACACAGAGGTAGCTACAGCCGTGGACTACCGTACTGTACTGTGTCTGCTGCTAATATAGACTGGTTGATAAAGAGATGTAGTAGTAGTATGTATGTATAAAGAAGAAAGAAAAAAAAACCACGGGTAGGTGGTATACAATTATGGACGGACTGCCGAGTGCCGACACAGAGGTAGCTACAGCCGTGGACTACCGTACTGTACTGTGTCTGCTGCTAATATAGACTGGTTGATAAAGAGATGTAGTAGTAGTATGTATGTATAAAGAAGAAAGAAAAAAAAACCACGGGTAGGTGGTATACAATTATGGACGGACTGCCGAGTGCCGACACAGAGGTAGCTACAGCCGTGAACTACCGTACTGTGTCTGCTGCGACTGGATGATAAATAATGATATAAAAAATATATATATATCACTACTGCAGCCGGACAGGTATATATTATATAATGACGGACCTGCTGGACACTGTCTGTCAGCAGAATTAGTTTTTTATAGAATAAAAAAAAAAACACCACACAAGTGAAGTCACACGACGAGTGTTTAACTTTTTCAGGCAATCACAATATAGTATACTATACTACTAACTATACTGGTGGTCAGTGTGGTCAGGTCACTGGTCAGTCACACTGGCAGTGGCACTCCTGCAGCAAAAGTGTGCACTGTTTAATTTTAATAATAATATGTACTCCTGGCTCCTGCTATAACCTATAACTGGCACTGCAGTGCTCCCCAGTCTCCCCCACAATTATAAGATGTGTGAGCTGAGCACAGTCAGATACGAGTGTTTAAGTTTTTCAGGCAATCACAATATAGTATACTATACTACTAACTATACTGGTGGTCAGTGTGGTCAGGTCACTGGTCAGTCACACTGGCAGTGGCACTCCTGCAGCAAAAGTGTGCACTGTTTAATTTTAATAATAATATGTACTCCTGGCTCCTGCTATAACCTATAACTGGCACTGCAGTGCTCCCCAGTCTCCCCCACAATTATAAGATGTGTGAGCTGAGCACAGTCAGATATATACATAGATGATGCAGCACACTGGGCTGAGCAGTGCACACAGATATGGTATGTGACTGAGTCACTGTGTATCGTTTTTTTCAGGCAGAGAACGGATATATTAAATAAAACTGCACTGTCTGGTGGTCACTGTGGTCAGTCACTAGTAAACTCTGCACTCTCTACAGTTCTACAGTACTCCTAAGCTCCAGTAAATCAGGTCAATCTCTCTCTCTTCTAATCTAAATGGAGAGGACGCCAGCCACGTCCTCTCCCTATCAATCTCAATGCACGTGTGAAAATGGCGGCGACGCGCGGCTCCTTATATAGAATCCGAGTCTCGCGAGAATCCGACAGCGTCATGATGACGTTCGGGCGCGCTCGGGTTAACCGAGCAAGGCGGGAAGATCCGAGTCGCTCGGACCCGTGAAAAAAAACATGAAGTTCGTGCGGGTTCGGATTCAGAGAAACCGAACCCGCTCATCTCTAGATATTATATATACATACATATATATATTGATTTCATCTCATTATCAATCATCCAGTCTATATTAGCAGCAGACACAGTACGGTAGTCCACGGCTGTAGCTACCTCTGTGTCGGCACTCGGCAGTCCATCCATAATTGTATACTAGTATCCATCCATCTCCATTGTTTACCTGAGGTGCCTTTTAGTTGTGCCTATTAAAATATGCAGAACAAAAATGTTGAGGTTCCAAAATTAGGGAAAGATCAAGATCCACTTCCACCTCGTGCTGAAGCTGCTGCCACTAGTCATGGCCGAGACGATGAAATGCCAGCAACATCGTCTGCCAAGGCCGATGCCCAATGGCATAGTACAGAGCATGTCAAATCCAAAACACCAAATATCAGTAAAAAAAGGACTCCAAAACCAAAAATAAAATTGTCGGAGGAGAAGCGTAAACTTGCCAATATGCCATTTACCACACGGAGTGGCAAGGAACGGCTGAGGCCCTGGCCTATGTTCATGGCTAGTGGTTCAGCTTCACATGAGGATGGAAGCACTCAGCCTCTCGCTAGAAAACTGAAAAGACTCAAGCTGGCAAAAGCACCGCAAAGAACTGTGCGTTCTTCGAAATCCCAAATCCACAAGGAGAGTCCAATTGTGTCGGTTGCGATGCCTGACCTTCCCAACACTGGACGTGAAGAGCATGCGCCTTCCACCATTTGCACGCCCCCTGCAAGTGCTGGAAGGAGCACCCGCAGTCCAGTTCCTGATAGTCAGATTGAAAATGTCAGTGTTGAAGTACACCAGGATGAGGAGGATATGGGTGTTGCTGGCGCTGGGGAGGAAATTGACAAGGAGGATTCTGATGGTGAGGTGGTTTGTTTAAGTCAGGCACCCGGGGAGACACCTGTTGTCCGTGGGAGGAATAGGGCCGTTGACATGCCTGGTGAAAATACCAAAAAAATCAGCTCTTCGGTGTGGAAGTATTTCACCAGAAATGCGGACAACATTTGTCAAGCCGTGTGTTGCCTTTGTCAAGCTGTAATAAGTAGGGGTAAGGACGTTAACCACTTCGGAACATCCTCCCTTATACGTCACCTGCAGCGCATTCATAATAAGTCAGTGACAAGTTCAAAAACTTTGGGTGACAGCGGAAGCAGTCCACTGACCAGTAAATCCCTTCCTCTTGTAACCAAGCTCACGCAAACCACCCCACCACCAACTCCCCCAGTGTCAATTTCCTCCTTCCCCAGGAATGCCAATAGTCCTGCAGGCCATGTCACTGGCAATTCTGACGAGTCCTCTCCTGCCTGGGATTCCTCCGATGCATCCTTGCGTGTAACGCCTACTGCTGCTGGCGCTGCTGTTGTTGCTGCTGGGAGTCGATGGTCACCCCAGAGGGGAAGTCGTAAGCCCACTTGTACTACTTCCAGTAAGCAATTGACTGTCCAACAGTCCTTTGCGAGGAAGATGAAATATCACAGCAGTCATCCTGCTGCAAAGCGGATAACTGAGGCCTTGGCATCCTGGGTGGTGAGAAACGTGGTTCCAGTATCCATCATTACTGCAGAGCCAACTAGAGACTTGTTGGAGGTACTGTGTCCCCGGTACCAAATACCATCTAGGTTCCATTTCTCTAGGCAGGCGATACCGAAAATGTACACAGACCTCAGAAAAAGAGACACCAGTGTCCTAAAAAATGCAGCTGTACCCAATGTCCACTTAACCACGGACATGTGGACAAGTGTAGATGGGCAGGGTCAGGACTATATGACTGTGACAGCCCACTGGGTAGATGTATGGACTCCCGCCGCAAGAACAGCAGCGGCGGCACCAGTAGCAGCATCTCGCAAACGACAACTCTTTCCTAGGCAGGCTACGCTTTGTATCACCGGTTTCCAGAATACGCACACAGCTGAAAACCTCTTACGGCAACTGAGGAAGATCATCGCGGAATGGCTTACCCCAATTGGACTCTCCTGTGAATTTGTGGCATCGGACAACGCCAGCAATATTGTGTGTGCATTAAATATGGGCAAATTCCAGCACGTCCCATGTTTTGCACATACCTTGAATTTGGTGGTGCAGAATTTTTTAAAAAACGACAGGGGCGTGCAAGAGATGCTGTCGGTGGCCAGAAGAATTGCGGGACACTTTCGGCGTACAGGCACCACGTACAGAAGACTGGAGCACCACCAAAAACTACTGAACCTGCCCTGCCATCATCTGAAGCAAGAAGTGGTAACGAGGTGGAATTCAACCCTCTATATGCTTCAGAGGTTGGAGGAGCAGCAAAAGGCCATTCAAGCCTATACAATTGAGCACGATATAGGAGGTGGAATGCACCTGTCTCAAGTGCAGTGGAGAATGATTTCAACGTTGTGCAAGGTTCTGATGCCCTTTGAACTTGCCACACGTGAAGTCAGTTCAGACACTGCCAGCCTGAGTCAGGTCATTCCCCTCATCAGGCTTTTGCAGAAGAAGCTGGAGACATTGAAGGAGGAGCTAACATGAAGCGATTCCGCTAGGCATGTGGGACTTGTGGATGGAGCCCTTAATTCGCTTAACAAGGATTCACGGGTGGTCAATCTGTTGAAATCAGAGCACTACATTTTGGCCACCGTGCTCGATCCTAGATTTAAAGCCTACCTTGGATCTCTCTTTCCGGCAGACACAAGTCTGCTGGGGTTGAAAGACCTGCTGGTGAGAAAATTGTCAAGTCAAGCGGAACGCGACTTGTCAACATCTCCTCCTTCACATTCTCCCGCAACTGGGGGTGCGAGGAAAAGGCTCAGAATTCCGAGCCCACCCGCTGGCGGTGATGCAGGGCAGTCTGGAGCGACTGCTGATGCTGACATCTGGTCCGGACTGAAGGACCTGACAACGATTACGAACATGTTGTCTACTGTCACTGCATATGATTCTCTCACCATTGAAAGAATGGTGGAGGATTATATGAGTGACCGCATCCAAGTAGGCACGTCACACAGTCCGTACTTATACTGGCAGGAAAAAGAGGCAATTTGGAGGCCCTTGCACAAACTGGCTTTATTCTACCTAAGTTGCCCTCCCACAAGTGTGTACTCCGAAAGAGTGTTTAGTGCCGCCGCTCACCTTGTCAGCAATCGGCGTACGAGGTTACATCCAGAAAATGTGGAGAAGATGATGTTCATTAAAATGAATTATAATCAATTCCTCCGTGTAGACATTGACCAGCAGCAATTGCCTCCACAAAGTACACAGGGAGCTGAGATGGTGGATTCCAGTGGGGACGAATTGATAATCTGTGAGGAGGGGGATGTACACGGTGATATATCGGAGGATGATGATGAGGTGGACATCTTGCCTCTGTAGAGCCAGTTTGTGCAAGGAGAGATTAATTGCTTCTTTTTTGGTGGGGGTCCAAACCAACCCGTCATTTCAGTCACAGTCATGTGGCAGACCCTGTCACTGAAATGATGGGTTGGTTAAAGTGTGCATGTCCTGTTTATACAACATAAGGGTGGGTGGGAGGGCCCAAGGACAATTCCATCTTGCACCTCTTTTTTCTTTAATTTTTCTTTGCGTCATGTGCTGTTTGGGGAGGGTTTTTTGGAAGGGACATCCTGCGTGACACTGCAGTGCCACTCCTAGATGGGCCCGGTGTTTGTGTCGGCCACTAGGGTCGCTTATCTTACTCACACAGCTACCTCATTGCGCCTCTTTTTTTCTTTGCGTCATGTGCTGTTTGGGGAGGGTTTTTTGGAAGGGACATCCTGCGTGACACTGCAGTGCCACTCCTAGATGGGCCCGGTGTTTGTGTCGGCCACTAGGGTCGCTTATCTTACTCACACAGCTACCTCATTGCGCCTCTTATTTTCTTTGCGTTATGTGCTGTTTGGGGAGGGTTTTTTGGAAGGGACATCCTGCGTGACACTGCAGTGACACTCCTAGATGGGCCCGGTGTTTGTGTCGGCCACTAGGGTCGCTTATCTTACTCACACAGCTACCTCATTGCGCCTCTTTTTTTCTTTGCGTCATGTGCTGTTTGGGGAGGGTTTTTTGGAAGGGACATCCTGCGTGACACTGCAGTGACACTCCTAGATGGGCCCGGTGTTTGTGTCGGCCACTAGGGTCGCTTATCTTACTCACACAGCTACCTCATTGCGCCTCTTTTTTTCTTTGCGTCATGTGCTGTTTGGGGAGGGTTTTTTGGAAGGGACATCCTGCGTGACACTGCAGTGACACTCCTAGATGGGCCCGGTGTTTGTGTCGGCCACTAGGGTCGCTTATCTTACTCACACAGCTACCTCATTGCGCCTCTTTTTTTCTTTGCGTCATGTGCTGTTTGGGGAGTGTTTTTTGGAAGGGCCATCCTGCGTGACACTGCAGTGACACTCCTAGATGGGCCAGGTGTTTGTGTCGGCCACTAGGGTCGCTTAGCTTAGTCATCCAGCGACCTAGGTGCAAATTTTAGGACTAAAAATAATATTGTGAGGTGTGAGCAGGGCCGGTGCAAGGTTTCTCGGCACCCTAGGCAAAAAATCTGCACACTCTCCCCCCACTCCTCCCTCTCAGGTGAAAGAAAAACGCTCAGCACGACTTTTGCGGGGACCACATGTAGGCTGTATTGTAGGAAAGGGGGACAAAACAGGCAGGAGATATACACAGATATACAGCATATGGAGTGTACTATAGTTGAGGGGGTGGGAGGGTTCTTTGCTCGGAATGCGGTTAACATCCCGACTGTTGGGATCCCATGGTCAGGATACTGATGTTGGAATCCCAACACTCGGCGGAATACCGACACAAGCCCGGAATTCACCCTTGGGTGGTGGTCCACGTCACCACCCAAGGGGGAATATAATAGTGTGGCCAAAGGTCGCCACTGGAGCCGACGAGTGGCAAGCGCAGCGAGCATCAGGGGATTCGCTGTGCTTGCTGCTGGGATTCCACCTGTCTCCTGACTGCCGGTATCCCATACCGATCCTCTTTGCTCATTATGATGAGCAGATCAGATTATGCCACATTACAGTACCCTCAGTTCCTATTATGTCACATTACAGTGCCCCCTCTACCATTATAACATCCATTACACACTCCTCTCACTGACAGTGTCACAAAGCTCAGGCTGGGGATGGATCAGACCCTATTACTTAGCAGCCATAACTAGGGAAATTGCTAGGCAACTTTATAACTTGGGTCCAGGCCCCCCTAAGCCTCTGTGCCCCATAACAATGGCACCCCCTGCAGCCACAATAGTTACACCCATGATTATAGGCATCAATGCAGTGACAGACCATACAATACTGACATCACTGCAGTGACCGCAATGCTGCACATTCACTGTCACAATGACTACCATACCACATAGACAGCATGCCTGTAATTGCCATACCGCACAGAGGGGGTAATTCAGATCTGATCGTTGGGCAGTGATTTTTGCTGTCCTGCGATCAGATAGTCGCCGCCTACAGGGGGAGTGTATTTTCGCTGTGCAAGTGTGCGATCCTATGTGTTGCAGAGATGCTAAAAATCAGCTTGTGCAGTGTGTGTGCAGCCCAGGACTTACACTTCCAATGCGATTGAATCCTGCTGGTCGGAGCCGTAGCTGACGTCAGACACCCTCCCTCAAAACACTTGGACACGCCTGCGTTTTTCCGGACACTCCCTGTATACGGTCCGTTGCCACCCACAAACAGCCTCTTCCTGTCAATCAACTTGCGTATGCCTGTGCGAATGGATCCTTCACACCATCCCATCGCTGACCAGCGATGCCCGTTGTAGCTGTCCGATGCGCCTGCATATTGCGGTGCATACGCATGTGCAGTTTGGACCTGATCGCCCGCTGTGCGAAAACGCACAGCAGCGATCAGTTCAGAATTACCCCCAGTGAACATTCTATCATCTGCCATATTGCACAGACTGCACACGTTATTAGTGACCACCATACCATACAGACGACACCTTTGGGATTGCAATACTGCAATACAGTACACTGAGTACAATGTGTGCTGGGACTTGTAGTACCTCTACTGGATACTTGTGGTCCCTCTGCTAGCTGGGCATAGGCATGTCAGTCAGTTATGTGTATTAATACAGGATTCACAAAACTCCCATTATCCGTAGCTGCAGTTGCCAAATGTGGTGACATGGACCAGAAACAAAAGGGGTGGGATAATTCATTGCTGACCAGGAGGGAATAGAGAGACTACAGCCAGGGAGGAGCCACCCGAGAACAGGTGCTGTACGGGCAGGTGACATCACAGCACACGACAGTCATGTGATTGTCAGTGCCGATGTATCCACGCTGAGACCAGCACCTAGAGCCAGGCTGGCAGTTTAGTCATATATGCAGGCAGTGCCGTAACTAGACATTTTAGCGCTGTGTGCAAAAAACAGCATTGACGCGCCCCTTACGTAATATAAGGGCAGTGCTTGCCGCAGGAATGCGAAAAAATATATAGTGGCGTGGCTTCATGGGGAAGGGGTGTGGCCACAAAGTAATACCAATTCATATTACGGTGCACAGTAGTCTCCGTTATTCAAATTACGCCACACAGTAGCGCCATTACACCAGGTAGAGTCCCTTTTACACATTACGGCGGACAGATTCCCCTTTTTACACATTACGGCAGACAGAGTCCCGTTTTTACACATTACAGCAAACAGTGTCCCCTTATTACACATTATAGCAGACAGCGTCCCCTTTTTACACGTTACGGCAGACAGCGTCCCCCTTATTACACATTAGTCCCCCTTATTACACAGTCCCCCTTATTACACATTACGGCAGACAGCGTCCCCTTATTACATATTACGGCAGACAGCGTCGCCCTTTTTACACATTACGGCAGACAGCGTCCCCCTTTTAACACAATACGGCAGACAGCGTCCCCCTTTTTACACAATACGGCAGATAGCATCCCCCTTTTTACTCATTACGGCAGACAGCGTCCCCCTTTTTATACGTTACGACAGCCAGTCCCCCTTTTACACGATAGATAGATAGATACTTACCATCTCTCCGCTGGCTCAGGCAGTCAGGCTCCTCGGTGCTGGCAGCTTCGGAGGCAGGGGAGAAGGAGGAGGGAGGGGGACTCCGGAGCCGCAGCAGCACTATGTAATTGGTGGCAGCGCCGCATGCAGCTGTCCCTCTCCTTCCGCATTGGCTGGCCGCCGCTGCTGTGAATGCTGGGATAAGGGAAGTACATCCCAGCATTCACTGCGGTGGTGGCCAGCCTATGCGGAAGGAGAGGGACAGCTGCAGCGGCGCTGCCACCAATTACATAGCGCTGCTGCGGCTCCCTCCTCCTCCTTCTCCCCTGCCTCCGAAGCTGCCAGCACCGAGGAGCCTGACTGCCTGAGCCAGCGGAGAGATGGGTTGGAGATCTGCAGAGACTGAGGTGACCCTCTATATATGCGGGTTTTGTTAGTGTTTGTGTGTATGTCTTTATTTATATATATATATAGAAGCTCCAAGGTCCGGCACTCCGATGATCCGTGGATAAACTTCAGCCTGTGCATGTATATATATATATATATATATATATATATACCATAAGTACACTGGCAGCAATAATTACAAGTCAGACACACAGTATGTATCTAAACTGTACACGCACCCCTTCTTTCATGCTTCACTTACCACTGAGGTCAGCAGCAGGAGCAGCACAGCGGAAAGCTTAGCACAGTAGTTCACGTCACTGACTGGAGAACAGGAGCCGGCCGGGTGCCTAACTCAATGAAGCCCTGCCCCCTTGCAGTGTGTCCTGGTCTGTAGAAAGGGGGCGGAGCCAAATGCCGGGAGGGGCGGGGCTTAAATAGCGGGGCTGAGCTGGCGACTTCGTGAAAAACAAAGAAGCCTGTGTGGAAGGGGATGGAAATGGGTGTACGGGGTGTGAGGGAGGGTTGATAAGTCCAGCGTCCTGCGGCAGCTGCCTGCATTATCTAAATGGAAGGATGTCTTGATGTTTCCCCGACAAGAGACATCCTTCTGTGTTTTTTGTTAAGTGGATCAGTGCCGCCCTCCAGTGGCTGCCGCTCTAGGCAGCTGCCTAAAGCTGCCTAGTGGTAGCGCCGGCCCTGGGTGTGAGGTATTCAGAATAGACTGAAAATGAGTGTAAATTATGGTTTTTGAGGTTAATAATACTTTGGGATGAAAATGACCCCCAAATTCTATGATTTAAGCTGTTTTTTAGTGTTTTTTGAAAAAAACACCCGTATCCAAAACACACCCGAATCCGACAAAAAAAATTCGGTGAGGTTTTGCCAAAACGCGGTCGAACCCAAAACACGGCCGCGGAACCGAACCCAAAACCAAAACACAAAACCCGAAAAATTTCCGGTGCTCATCTCTACAGAATAGTACCAATACACATTACACCGCACAATAGTGTCAGTTATTCACATTGCACTACACCGTAGTACCCCTTATACACGTTACGCCACACAGTAGAGCTACTTATACGCGATACACTATGGTTGAGCCCCTTATACACTTTATGCCATGGTAGAGTCGCTATGGAAGTAGCTGTATTAAACTATTTACCTGCTTAATTCAAATAAATGAAAAACACTATGGGGGTAATTCCAAGTTGATCGCAGCAGGAATTCTGTTAGCAATTGGGCAAAAACATGTGCACTGCAGGGGAGGCAGATATAACATGTGCAGAGAGAGTTAGATTTGGGTGTGGTGTGTTCAATCTGCAATCTAATTTGCAGTGTAAAAATAAAGCAGCCAGTATTTACCCTGCACAGAAATAATATAACCCACCCAAATCTAACTCTCTCTGCAAATGTTATATCTGCCACACCTGCAGTGCACATGGTTTTGCCCAACTGCTAAAAAATTTCCTGCTGCGATCAACTTGGAATTACCCCCTATATACTGTATGTCCTGACTGACCTGACCTCATAACCCCAAAGTGCCTCAATGACAATAATGCCCCAAATATGAAGACTTGAAACTCCCCCAAACTCTTAATGAAAATAAAATAATGAAAATAATAAACCAAAATTGCCCCTCTCCCCGTTTGATAATCCCTGAATGAAAATAATACCCTAGAAGTTAGTGATGTGCACCGGAAATTTTTCGGGTTTTGTGTTTTGGTTTTGGATTCGGTTCTGCGGCCGTGTTTTGGATTCGGACGCGTTTTGGCAAAACCTCCCTGAAATTTTTTTTGTCGGATTCGGGTGTGTTTTGGATTCAGGTGTTTTTTTACAAAAAACCCTCAAAAACAGCTTAAATCATAGAATTTGGGGGTCATTTTGATCCCATAGTATTATTAACCTCAATAACCATAATTTCCACTCATTTTCAGTCTATTCTGAACACCTCACACCTCACAATATTATTTTTAGTCCTAAAATTTGCACCGAGGTCGCTGGATGACTAAGCTAAGCGACCCAAGTGGCCGACACAAACACCTGGCTCATCTAGGAGTGGCACTGCATTGTCAGACAGGATGGCACTTCAAAAAAATAGTCCCCAAACAGCACATGATGCAAAGAAAAAAGAGGCGCAATGAGGTAGCTGTGTGACAAAGCTAAGCGACACAAGTGGCCGACACAAACACCTGGCCCATCTAGGAGTGACACTGCAGTGTCAGACAGGATGGCAGATTTAAAAAATAGTACCCAAACAGCACATGATGCAAAGAAAAAAAGAGATGCACGAAGGTCGCTGGATGGCTAAGCTAAGCGACCCAAGTGGCTGACACAAACACCTGGCCCATCTAGGAGTGGCACTGCAGTGTCAGACAGGATGGCAGATTTAAAAAAATAGTCCCCAAACAGCACATGATGCAAAGAAAAAAAGAGGTGCACCAAGGTCGCTGGATGGCTAAGCTAAGCGACACAAGTGGCCGACACAATTACCTGGCCCATCTAGGAGTGGCACTGCAGTGTCAGACAGGATGGCACTTCAAAAAAATAGTCCCCAAACAGCACATGATGCAAAGAAAAAAAGAGGCGCAAGGAGGTAGCTGTGTGACTAAGCTAAGCGACCCAAGTGGCCGACACAAACACCTGGCCCACCTAGGAGTGACACTGCAGTGTCAGACAGGATGGCAGATTTAAAAAATAGTCCCCAAACAGCAAATGATGCAAAGAAAAAAAGAGGTGCACCAAGGTGGCTGGATGGCTAAGCTAAGCGACCCAAGTGGCCGACACAAACACCTAGCCCATCTAGGAGTGGCACTGCATTGTCAGACAGGATGGCACTTCAAAAAAATAGTCCCCAAACAGCACATGATGCAAAGAAAAAAGCGGCGCAATGAGGTAGCTGTGTGACAAAGCTAAGTGACACAAGTGGCCGACACAAACACCTGGCCCATCTAGGAGTGACACTGCAGTGTCAGACAGGATGGCAGATTTAAAAAATAGTCCCCAAACAGCACATGATGCAAAGAAAAAAAGAGATGCACGAAGGTCGCTGGATGGCTAAGCTAAGCGACCCAAGTGGCTGACACAAACACCTGGCCCATCTAGGAGTGGCACTGCAGTGTCAGACAGGATGGCAGATTTAAAAAAATAGTCCCCAAACAGCACATGATGCAAAGAAAAAAAGAGGTGCACCAAGGTCGCTGGATGGCTAAGCTAAGCGACACAAGTGGCCGACACAATTACCTGGCCCATCTAGGAGTGGCACTGCAGTGTCAGACAGGATGGCACTTCAAAAAAATAGTCCCCAAACAGCACATGATGCAAAGAAAAAAAGAGGTGCAAGGAGGTAGCTGTGTGACTAAGCTAAGCGACCCAAGTGGCTGACACAAACACCTGGCCCATCTAGGAGTGGCAATGCAGTGTCAGACAGGATGGCACTTCCAGAAATAGTCCCCAAACAGCACATGATGCAAAGAAAAAAAGAGGCGCAAGGAGGTAGCTGTGTGACTAAGCTAAGCGACCCAAGTGGTCGACACAAACACCTGGCCCATCTAGGAGTGACACTGCAGTGTCAGATAGGATGGCAGATTTAAAAAATAGTCCCCAAACAGCACATGATGCAAAGAAAAAAAGAGGTGCACCAAGGTCGCTGAATGGCTAAGCTAAGCGACCCAAGTGGCCGACACAAACACCTGGCCCATCTAGGAGTGGCACTGCAGTGTCAGACAGGATGGCAGATTTAAAAAATAGTCCCCAAACAGCACATGATGCAAAGAAAAAAAGAGGTGCACCAAGGTCGCTGGATGGCTAAGCTAAGCGACACAAGTGGCCGACACAAACACCTGGCCCATCTAGGAGTGGCACTGCAGTGTCAGACAGGATGGCACCTCCAAAAATAGTCCCCAAACAGCACATAATGCAAAGAAAAATGAAAGAAAAAAGAGGTGCAAGATGGAATTGTCCTTGGGCCCTCCCACCCACCCTCATGTTGTATAAACAGGACATGCACACTTTAACAAACCCATCATTTCAGTGACAGGGTCTGCCACACGACTGTGACTGAAATGACTGGTTGGTTTGGGCCCCCACCAAAAAAGAAGCAATCAATCTCTCCTTGCACAAACTGGCTCTACAGAGGCAAGATGTCCACCTCCTCCTCTTCCTCCGATTCCTCACCCCTTTCACTGTGTACATATTCCTCCTCACAGATTATTAATTCGTCCCTACTGGAATCCACCATCTCAGGTCCCTGTGTACTTTCAGGAGACAATTGCTGGTGAATGTCTCCACGGAGGAATTGATTATAATTCATTTTGATGAACATAATCTTCTCCACATTTTCTGGAAATAACCTTGTACGCCGATTGCTGACAAGGTGAGCGGCTGCACTAAACACTCTTTCGGAGTACACACTGGAGGGGGGGGCAACTTAGGTAAAATAAAGCCAGTTTGTGCTAGGACCTCCAAATTGCCTCTTATTCCTGCCAGTATACGTACGGACTGTCTGACGTGCCTACTTGGATGCGGTCACTCATATAATCCTCCACCATTCTTTCAATGGTGACAGAATCATATGCAGTGACAGTAGACGACATGTCAGTAATCGTTGGCAGGTCCTTCAGTCCGGACCAGATGTCAGCACTCTCTCCAGACTGCCCTGCATCATCGCCAGTGGGTGGGCTCGAAATTCTTAGCCTTTTCCTTGCACCCCCAGTTGCGGGAGAATGTGAAGGAGGAGCTGTTGAAGGGTCACGTTCCGCTTGACTTGACAACTTTCTCACCAGCAGGTCTTTGAACCTCTGCAGACTTGTGTCTGCCAGAAAGAGAGATACAACGTAGGTTTTAAATCTAGGATCGAGCACGGTGGCCAAAATGTAGTGCTCTGATTTCAACAGATTGACCACCCGTGAATCCTGGTTAAGCAAATTAAGGGCTCCATCCACAAGTCCCACATGCCTAGCGGAATCGCTCTGTTTTAGCTCCTCCTTCAATCTCTCCAGCTGCTTCTGCAAAAGCCTGATGAGGGGAATGACCTGACTCAGGCTGGCAGTGTCTGAACTGACTTCACGTGTGGCAAGTTCAAAGGGTTTCAGAACCTTGCACAATGTTGAAATCATTCTCCACTGCGCTTGAGTCAGGTGCATTCCCCCTCTTTTGCCTATATCGTAGGTAGCTGTATGGGCTCGAATGGCCTTTTGCTGCTCCTCCATCCTCTGAAGCATATAGAGGGTTGAATTCCACCTCGTTACCACCTCTTGCTTCAGATGATTGTAGGGCAGGTTCAGGAGTGTTTGTTGGTGCTCCAGTTTTCGGCACGTGGTGGCTGAATGCCGAAAGTGGCCTGCAATTCTTCGGGCCACCGACAGCATCTCTTGCACGCCCCTGTCGTGTTTTAAATAATTCTGCACTACCAAATTCAATGTATGTGCAAAACAGGGGACGTGCTGGAATTTATAATGCACGCACAATATTGGTGGCGTTGTTCGATGTCACAAATCCCCAGGAGAGTCCAATTGGGGTAAGCCATTCTGCGATGATGTTCCTCAGTTTCCATAAGAGGTTGTCAGCTGTGTGCCTCTTATGGAAAGCGGTGATACAAAGCATAGCCTGCCTAGGAACGAGTTGGTGTTTGCGAGGTGCTGCTACTGGTGCTGCCGCTGCTGTTCTTGCTGCGGAGGCAATACATCTACCCAGTGGGCTGTCAGTCATATAGTCCTGAGTCTGCCCTGCTCCACTTGTCCACATGTCCGTGGTTAAGTGGTGACTCTTTTTCTGACGTCTGTGTACATTTTCGGTATCGCCTGCCTAGAGAAATGGAACCTAGATGGTATTTGGTACCAGGGACACAGTACCTCAATCAATTCTCTAGTTCCCTGTGAATTAACGGTGGATACCGGAAACACGTTTCTCACCACCCAGGCTGCCAAGGCCTGAGTTATCCGCTTTGCAGCAGGATGTCTGCTGTGATATTTCATCTTCCTCGCAAAGGACTGTTGGACAGTCAGTTGCTTACTGGAAGTAGTACAAGTGGTCTTCCGACTTCCCCTCTGGGATGACAATCGACTCCCAGCAGCAACAACACCAGCGCCAGCAGCAGTAGGCGTTACACTCAAGGATACATCGGGGGAATCCCAGGCAGGAGAGTACTCGTCAGACTTGACAGTGACATGGCCTGCAGGACTATTGGCTTTCCTGTCTAAGGAGGAAATTGGTGGTGTGGTTTGCAGGAGCTTGGTTACATGAGGAAGGGATTTAGTGGTCAGTGGACTGCCTCCGCTGTCACCCAAAGTTTTTGAACTTGTCACTGACTTCTGATGAATGCGGTCCAGGTGACGTATAAGGGAGGATGTTCCTAGGTGGTTAACGTCCTTACCCCTACTTATTACAGTTTGACAAAGGCAACACACTGCTTGACACCAGTTGTCCGCATTTCTGTTGAAATAAATCCACACCGGAGAGGTGATTTTTTTTGTATTTTGACCAGGCATGTCAATGGCCATATTCGTCCCACGGACAACAGGTGTCTCCCCGGGTGCCTGACTTAAACAAACCACCTCACCATCAGAATCCTCCTGGTCAATTTCCTCCCCAGCACCAGCAACACCCATATCCTCATCCTGGTGTACTTCAACAGTGACATCTTCAATTTGACTATCAGGACAGGAACTGGACTGCGGGTGCTCCTTCCAGCACTTGCAGGGGGCGTGCAAATGGTGGAAGGTGCCACCTCTTCCCGTCCAGTGTTGGGAAGGTCAGGCATCGCAACCGACACAATTGGACTCTCCTTGGGGATTTGTGATTTAGAAGAACGCACAGTTCTTTGCTGTGCTTTTGCCATCTTAACTTTTTTAAGTTTTCTAGCAGGAGGATGAGTGCTTCCATCCTCATGTGAAGCTGAACCACTAGCCATGAACATAGGCCAGGCCCTCAGCCGTTCCTTGCCACTCCGTGTCGTAAATGGCACATTGGCAAGTTTACGCTTCTCCTCAGACGATTTTGATTAAGATTTTTGGGTCATTTTACTGAGCTTTATTTTTTGGGATTTTACATGCTCTCTACTATGACATTGGGCATCGGCCTTGGCAGACGACGTTGATGGCATTTCATCATTTTGGCCATGACTAGTGGCAGCAGCTTCAGCACGAGGTGGAAGTGGATCTTGATCTTTCCCTATTTTACCCTCCACATTTTTGTTCTCCATTTTTTAATGTGTGGAATTATATGCCAGTAATATATCAATAGCAATGGCCTACTACTATATATACTGCGCATAACTGAAATGCACCACAGGTATGAATGAATAGTATACTTGATGACACAGAGGTAGGTAGAGCAGTGGCCTTCTGTACCGTACTGCTATATATTATATACTGGTGGTCAGCAAACTGTGCAAAACTGAAATGCACCACAGGTATGGATGGATAGTATACTTGACGACACAGAGGTAGGTAGAGCAGTGGCCTTCTGTACCGTACTGCTATATATTATATACTGGTGGTCAGCAAACTGTGCAAAACTGAAATGCAACACAGGTATGGATGGATAGTATACTTGACGAAACAGAGGTAGGTAGAGCAGTGGCCTACTGTACCGTACTGCTATATATTATATACTGGTGGTCCGCAAACTGTGCAAAACTGAAATGCACCACAGGTATGGATGGATAGTATACTTGACGACACAGAGGTAGGTAGAGCAGTGGCCTACTGTACCGTACTGCTATATATTATATACTGGTGGTCAGCAAACTGTGCAAAACTGAAATGCACCACAGGTATGGATGGATAGTATACTTGACGACACAGAGGTAGGTAGAGCAGTGGCCTACTGTACCGTACTGCTATATATTATATACTGGTGGTCAGCAAACTGTGCAAAACTGAAATACACCACAGGTATGGATGGATAGTATTCTTGACGACACAGAGGTAGGTAGAGCAGTGGCCTTCTGTACCGTACTGCTATATATTATATACTGGTGGTCAGCAAACTGTGCAAAACTGAAATGCACCACAGGTATGGATGGATATTATACTTGACGACACAGAGGTAGGTAGAGCAGTGGCCTTCTGTACCGTACTGCTATATATTATATACTGGTGGTCAGCAAACTGTGCAAAACTGAAATGCACCACAGGTATGGATGGATAGTATACTTGACGACACAGAGGTAGGTAGAGCAGTGGCCTTCTGTACCGTACTGCTATATATTATATACTGGTGGTCAGCAAACTGTGCAAAACTGAAATACACCACCGGTATGGATGGATAGTATTCTTGACGACACAGAGGTAGGTAGAGCAGTGGCCTTCTGTACCGTACTGCTATATATTATATACTGGTGGTCAGCAAACTGTGCAAAACTGAAATGCACCACAGGTATGGATGGATAGTATACTTGACGACACAGAGGTAGGTAGAGCAGTGGCCTACTGTACCGTACTGCTATATATTATATACTGGTGGTCAGCAAGCTGTGCAAAACTGAAATGCACCACAGGTATGGATGGATAGTATACTTGACGACACAGAGGTAGGTAGAGCAGTGGCCTACTGTACCGTACTGCTATATATTATATACTTGTGGTCAGCAAACTGAGCAAAACTGAAATACACCACAGGTATGGATGGATAGTATTCTTGACGACACAGAGGTAGGTAGAGCAGTGGCCTTCTGTACCGTACTGCTATATATTATATACTGGTGGTCAGCAAACTGTGCAAAACTGAAATGCACCACAGGTATGGATGGATATTATACTTGACGACACAGAGGTAGGTAGAGCAGTGGCCTTCTGTACCGTACTGCTATATATTATATACTGGTGGTCAGCAAACTGTGCAAAACTGAAATGCACCACAGGTATAGATGGATAGTATACTTGACGACACAGAGGTAGGTAGAGCAGGGGCCTACTGTACCTTACTGCTATATATTATATACTGGTGGTCCGCAAACTGTGCAAAACTGAAATACAACACAGGGATGGATGGATAGTATACTTGACGACACAGAGGTAGGTAGAGCAGTGGCCTACTTTACCGTACTGCTATATATTATATACTGGTGGTCAGCAAACTGTGCAAAACTGAAATGCACCACAGGTATGGATGGATAGTATACTTGACGACACAGAGGTAGGTAGAGCAGTGGCCTACTGTACCGAACTGCTATATATTATATACTGGTTGTCAGCAAACTGTGCAAAACTGAAATGCACCACAGGTATGGATGGATAGTATACTTGATGACACAGAGGTAGGTAGAGCAGTGGCCTTCTAAACCGTACTGCTATATATTATATACTGGTGGTCAGCAAACTGTGCAAAACTGAAATGCACCACAGGTATGGATGGATAGTATACTTGACGACACAGAGGTAGGTAGAGCAGTGGCCTTCTAAACCGTACTGCTATATATTATATACTGGTGGTCAGCAAACTGTGCAAAACTGAAATGCACCACAGGTATGGATGGATAGTATACTTGCTGACACAGAGGTAGGTAGAGCAGTGGCCTACTGTACCTTACTGCTATATATTATATACTGGTGGTCAGCAAACTGTGCAAAACTGAAATACACCACAGGTATGGATGGATAGTATACTTGACGACACAGAGGTAGGTAGAGCAGTGGCCTACTGTACCGTACTGCTATATATTATATACTGGTGGTCAGCAAACTGTACAAAACTGAAATGCACCACAGGTATGGATGGATAGTATACTTGGCGACACAGAGGTAGGTAGAACAGTGGCCTTCTGTACCGTACTGCTATATATTATATACTGGTGGTCAGCAAACTGCAAAACTGAAATGCACCACAGGTATGGATGGATAGTATACTTGACGACACAGAGGTAGGTAGAGCAGTGGCCTACTGTACCGTACTGCTATATATTATATACTGGTGGATAGCAAACTGTGCAAAACTGAAATGCACCACAGGTATGGATGGATAGTATACTTGACGACACAGAGGTAAGTAGAGCAGTGGCCTTTTGTACCGTACTGCTATATATTATTTACTGGTGGTCAGCAAACTGTGCCAAACTGAAATGCACCACAGGTATGGATGGATAGTATACTAGACGACACAGAGGTAGGTACAGCAGTGGCCTACTGTACCGTACTGCTATATATTGTATACTGGTGGTCAGCAAACTGTGCAAAACTGAAATGCACCACAGGTATGGATGGATAGTATACTTGACGACACAGAGGTAGGTAGAGCAGTGGCCTTCTGTACCGTACTGCTATATATTATATACTGGTGGTCAGCAAACTGTGCAAAACTGAAATGCACCACAGGTATGGAAGGATAGTATACTTGACGACACAGAGGTAGGTAGAGCAGTGGCCTACTGTACCGTACTGCTATATATTATATACTGGTGGTCAGCAAACTGTGCAAAACTGAAATGCACCACAGGTATGGATGGATAGTATACTTGACGACACAGAGGTAGGTAGAGCAGTGGCCTACTGTACCGTACTGCTATATATTATATACTGGTGGTCAGCAAGCTGTGCAAAACTGAAATGCACCACAGGTATGGATGGATAGTATACTTGACGACACAGAGGTAGGTAGAGCAGTGGCCTACTGTACCGTACTGCTATATATTATATACTTGTGGTCAGCAAACTGAGCAAAACTGAAATACACCACAGGTATGGATGGATAGTATTCTTGACGACACAGAGGTAGGTAGAGCAGTGGCCTTCTGTACCGTACTGCTATATATTATATACTGGTGGTCAGCAAACTGTGCAAAACTGAAATGCACCACAGGTATGGATGGATATTATACTTGACGACACAGAGGTAGGTAGAGCAGTGGCCTTCTGTACCGTACTGCTATATATTATATACTGGTGGTCAGCAAACTGTGCAAAACTGAAATGCACCACAGGTATAGATGGATAGTATACTTGACGACACAGAGGTAGGTAGAGCAGGGGCCTACTGTACCTTACTGCTATATATTATATACTGGTGGTCCGCAAACTGTGCAAAACTGAAATACAACACAGGGATGGATGGATAGTATACTTGACGACACAGAGGTAGGTAGAGCAGTGGCCTACTTTACCGTACTGCTATATATTATATACTGGTGGTCAGCAAACTGTGCAAAACTGAAATGCACCACAGGTATGGATGGATAGTATACTTGACGACACAGAGGTAGGTAGAGCAGTGGCCTACTGTACCGAACTGCTATATATTATATACTGGTTGTCAGCAAACTGTGCAAAACTGAAATGCACCACAGGTATGGATGGATAGTATACTTGATGACACAGAGGTAGGTAGAGCAGTGGCCTTCTAAACCGTACTGCTATATATTATATACTGGTGGTCAGCAAACTGTGCAAAACTGAAATGCACCACAGGTATGGATGGATAGTATACTTGACGACACAGAGGTAGGTAGAGCAGTGGCCTTCTAAACCGTACTGCTATATATTATATACTGGTGGTCAGCAAACTGTGCAAAACTGAAATGCACCACAGGTATGGATGGATAGTATACTTGCTGACACAGAGGTAGGTAGAGCAGTGGCCTACTGTACCTTACTGCTATATATTATATACTGGTGGTCAGCAAACTGTGCAAAACTGAAATACACCACAGGTATGGATGGATAGTATACTTGACGACACAGAGGTAGGTAGAGCAGTGGCCTACTGTACCGTACTGCTATATATTATATACTGGTGGTCAGCAAACTGTACAAAACTGAAATGCACCACAGGTATGGATGGATAGTATACTTGGCGACACAGAGGTAGGTAGAACAGTGGCCTTCTGTACCGTACTGCTATATATTATATACTGGTGGTCAGCAAACTGCAAAACTGAAATGCACCACAGGTATGGATGGATAGTATACTTGACGACACAGAGGTAGGTAGAGCAGTGGCCTACTGTACCGTACTGCTATATATTATATACTGGTGGATAGCAAACTCTGCAAAACTGAAATGCACCACAGGTATGGATGGATAGTATACTTGACGACACAGAGGTAAGTAGAGCAGTTGCCTTTTGTACCGTACTGCTATATATTATTTACTGGTGGTCAGCAAACTGTGCCAAACTGAAATGCACCACAGGTATGGATGGATAGTATACTAGACGACACAGAGGTAGGTACAGCAGTGGCCTACTGTACCGTACTGCTATATATTATATACTGGTGGTCAGCAAACTGTGCAAAACTGAAATGCACCACAGGTATGGATGGATAGTATACTTGACGACACAGAGGTAGGTAGAGCAGTGGCCTTCTGTACCGTACTGCTATATATTATATACTGGTGGTCAGCAAACTGTGCAAAACTGAAATGCACCACAGGTATGGAAGGATAGTATACTTGACGACACAGAGGTAGGTAGAGCAGTGGCCTACTGTACCGTACTGCTATATATTATATACTGGTGGTCAGCAAACTGTGCAAAACTGAAATGCACCACAGGTATGGATGGATAGTATACTTGACGACACAGAGGTAGGTAGAGCAGTGGCCTACTGTACCGTACTGCTATATATTATATACTGGTGGTCAGCAAACTGTGCAAAACTGAAATGCACCACAGGTATGGATGGATAGTATACTTGACGACACAGAGGTAGGTAGAGCAGTGGCCTACTGTAACGTACTGCAATATATTATAGACTGGTGGTCAGCAAACTGTGCAAAACTGAAATGCACCACAGGTATGGATGGATAGTATACTTGACGACACAGAGTTAGGTAGAGCAGTGGCCTTCTGTACCGTACTGCTGTATATTATATACTGGTGGTCAGCAAAATGTGCAAAACTGAAATGCACCACAGGTATGGATGGATAGTATACTTGACGACACAGAGGTAGGTAGAGCAGTGGCCTACTTTACCGTACTGCTATATATTATATACTGGTGGTCAGCAAACTGTGCCAAACTGTAATGCACCACAGGTATGGATGGATAGTATACTAGACGACACAGAGGTAGGTACAGCAGTGGCCTACTGTACCGTACTGCTATATATTATATACTGGTGGTCAGCAAACTGTGCAAAACTGAAATGCACCACAGGTATGGATGGATATTATACTTGACGACACAGAGGTAGGTAGAGCAGTGGCCTTCTGTACCGTACTGCTATATATTATATACTGGTGGTCAGCAAACTGTGCAAAACTGAAATGCACCACAGGTATGGATGGATAGTATACTTGACGACACAGAGGTAGGTAGAGCAGTGGCCTACTGTACCGTACTGCTATATATTATATACTGGAGGTCAGCAAACTGTGCAAAACTGAAATACACCACAGGTATGGATGGATAGTATACTTGACGACACAGAGGTAGGTAGAGCAGTGGCCTACTGTAACGTACTGCTATATATTATAGACTGGTGGTCAGCAAACTGTGCAAAACTGAAATGCACCACAGGTATGGATGGATAGTATACTTGACGACATAGAGGTAGGTAGAGCAGTGGCCTTCTGTACCGTACTGCTATATATTATATACTGGTGGTCAGCAAAATGTGCAAAACTGAAATGCACCACAGGTATGGATGGATATTATACTTGACGACACAGAGGTAGGTAGAGCAGTGGCCTTCTGTACCGTACTGCTATATATTATATACTGGTGGTCAGCAAACTGTGCAAAACTGAAATACACCACAGGTATGGATGGATAGTATTCTTGACGACACAGAGGTAGGTAGAGCAGTGGCCTTCTGTACCGTACTGCTATATATTATATACTGGTGGTCAGCAAACTGTGCAAAACTGAAATGCACCACAGGTATGGATGGATAGTATACTTGACGACACAGAGGTAGGTAGAGCAGTGGCCTACTGTACCGTACTGCTATATATTATATACTGGTGGTCAGCAAGCTGTGCAAAACTGAAATGCACCACAGTTATGGATGGATAGTATACTTGACTATGGATGGATAGTATACTTGACGACACAGAGGTAGGTAGAGCAGTGGCCTACTGTACCGTACTGCTATATATTATATACTGGTGGTCAGCAAACTGTACAAAACTGAAATGCACCACAGGTATGGATGGATAGTATACTTGGCGACACAGAGGTAGGTAGAACAGTGGCCTTCTGTACCTTACTGCTATATATTATATACTGGTGGTCAGCAAACTGCAAAACTGAAATGCACCACAGGTATGGATGGATAGTATACTTGACGACACAGAGGTAAGTAGAGCAGTGGCCTTCTGTACCGTACTGCTGTATCTATATACTGGTGGTCAGCAAAATGTGCAAAACTGAAATGCACCACAGGTATGGATGGATAGTATACTTGACGACACAGAGGTAGGTAGAGCAGTGGCCTACTTTACCGTACTGCTATATATTATATACTGGTGGTCAGCAAACTGTGCCAAACTGAAATGCACCACAGGTATGGATGGATAGTATACTAGACGACACAGAGGTAGGTACAGCAGTGGCCTACTGTACCGTACTGCTATATATTATATACTGGTGGTCAGCAAACTGTGCAAAACTGAAATGCACCACAGGTATGGATGGATATTATACTTGACGACACAGAGGTAGGTAGAGCAGTGGCCTTCTGTACCGTACTGCTATATATTATATACTGGTGGTCAGCAAACTGTGCAAAACTGAAATGCACCACAGGTATGGATGGATAGTATACTTGACGACACAGAGGTAGGTAGAGCAGTGGCCTACTGTACCGTACTGCTATATATTATATACCTGGTGGTCAGCAAACTGTGCAAACTGAAATACACCACAGGTATGGATGGATAGTATACTTGACGACACAGAGGTAGGTAGAGCAGTGGCCTACTGTAACGTACTGCTATATATTATAGACTGGTGGTCAGCAAACTGTGCAAAACTGAAATGCACCACAGGTATGGATGGATAGTATACTTGACGACACAGAGTTAGGTAGAGCAGTGGCCTTCTGTACCGTACTGCTGTATATTATATACTGGTGGTCAGCAAATGTGCAAAACTGAAATGCACACAGGTATGGATGGATAGTATACTTGACGACACAGAGGTAGGTAGAGCAGTGGCCTACTGTACCGTACTGCTATATATTATATACTGGTGGTCAGCAAACTGTGCAAAACTGAAATGCACCACAGGTATGGATGGATATTATACTTGACGACACAGAGGTAGGTAGAGCAGTGGCCTTCTGTACCGTACTGCTATATATTATATACTGGTGGTCAGCAAACTGTGCAAAACTGAAATCCACCACAGGTATGGATGGATAGTATTCTTGACGACACAGAGGTAGGTAGAGCAGTGGCCTTCTGTACCGTACTGCTATATATTATATACTGGTGGTCAGCAAACTGTGCAAAACTGAAATGCACCACAGGTATGGATGGATATTATACTTGACGACACAGAGGTAGGTAGAGCAGTGGCCTTCTGTACCGTACTGCTATATATTATATACTGGTGGTCAGCAAACTGTGCAAAACTGAAATGCACCACAGGTATAGATGGATAGTATACTTGACGACACAGAGGTAGGTAGAGCAGTGGCCTACTTTACCGTACATGCTATATATTATATACTGGTGGTCCGCAAACTGTGCAAAACTGAAATGCAACACAGGGAAGGATGGATAGTATACTTGACGACACAGAGGTAGGTAGAGCAGTGGCCTACTTTACCGTACTGCTATATATTATATACTGGTGGTCAGCAAACTGTACAAAACTGAAATGCACCACAGGTATGGATGGATAGTATACTTGACGACACAGAGGTAGGTAGAGCTGTGGCCTACTGTACCGAACTGCTATATATTATATACTGGTGGTCAGCAAACTGTGCAAAACTGAAATGCACCACAGGTATGGATGGATAGTATACTTGACGACACAGAGGTAGGTAGAGCAGTGGCCTACTGTACCGTACTGCTATATATTATATACTGGTGGTCAGCAAACTGTGCAAAACTGAAATGCACCACAGGTATGGATGGATAGTATACTTGACGACACAGAGGGTAGGTAGAGCAGTGGCCTTCTGAACCGTACTGCTATATAATATATACTGGTGGTCAGCAAACTGTGCAAAACTGAAATGCACCACAGGTATGGATGGATAGTATACTTGATAACACAGAGGTAGGTAGAGCAGTGGCCTACTGTACCTTACTGCTATATATTATATACTGGTGGTCAGCAAACTGTGCAAAACTGAAATACACCACAGGTATGGATGGATAGTATACTTGACGACACAGAGGTAGGTAGAGCAGTGGCCTACTGTACCGTACTGCTATATATTATATACTGGTGGTCAGCAAACTGTACAAAACTGAAATACACCACAGGTATGGATGGATAGTATACTTGGCGACACAGAGGTAGGTAGAACAGTGGCCTTCTGTACCGTACTGCTATATATTATATACTGGTGGTCAGCAAACTGCAAAAACTGAAATGCACCACAGGTATGGATGGATAGTATACTTGACGACACAGAGGTAGGTAGAGCAGTGGCCTACTGTACCGTACTGCTATAATTATATACTGGTGGATAGCAAACTGTGCAAAACTGAAATGCACCACAGGTATGGATGGATAGTATACTTGACGACACAGAGGTAAGTAGAGCAGTGGCCTTTTGTACCGTACTGCTATATATTATATACTGGTGGTCAGCAAACTGTGCCAACTGAAATGCACCACAGGTATGGATGGATAGTATACTAGACGACACAGAGGTAGGTACAGCAGTGGCCTACTGTACCGTACTGCTATATATTATATACTGGTGGTCAGCAAACTGTGCAAAACTGAAATGCACCACAGGTATGGATGGATAGTATACTTGACGACACAGAGGTAGGTAGAGCTGTGGCCTTCTGTACCGTACTGCTATATATTATATACTGGTGGTCAGCAAACTGTGCAAAACTGAAATGCACCACAGGTATGGATGGATAGTATACTTGACGACACAGAGGTAGGTAGAGCAGTGGCCTACTGTACCGTACTGCTATATATTATATACTGGTGGTCAGCAAACTGTGCAAAACTGAAATGCACCACAGGTATGGATGGATAGTATACTTGACGACCCAGAGGTAGGTAGAGCAGTGGCCTACTGTAACGTACTGCTATATATTATAGACTGGTGGTCAGCAGAACTGTGCAAAACTGAAATGCACCACAGGTATGGATGGATAGTATACTTGACGACACAGAGTTAGGTAGAGCAGTGGCCTTCTGTACCGTACTGCTGTATATTATATACTGGTGGTCAGCAAAATGTGCAAAACTGAAATGCACCACAGGTATGGATGGATAGTATACTTGACGACAACAGAGGTAGGTAGAGCAGTGGCCTACTTTACCGTACTGCTATATATTATATACTGGTGGTCAGCAAACTGTGCCAAACTGAAATGCACCACAGGTATGGATGGATAGTATACTAGACGACACAGAGGTAGGTACAGCAGTGGCCTACTGTACCGTACTGCTATATATTATATACTGGTGGTCAGCAAACTGTGCAAAACTGAAATGCACCACAGGTATGGATGGATAGTATACTTGATGACACAGAGGTAGGTAGAGCAGTGGCCTTCTAAACCGTACTGCTATATATTATATACTGGTGGTCAGCAAACTGTGCAAAACTGAAATGCACCACAGGTATGGATGGATAGTATACTTGACGACACAGAGGTAGGTAGAGCAGTGGCCTTCTAACCGTACTGCTATATATTATATACTGGTGGTCAGCAAACTGTGCAAAACTGAAATGCACCACAGGTATGGATGGATAGTATACTTGCTGACACAGAGGTAGGTAGAGCAGTGGCCTACTGTACCTTACTGCTATATATTATATACTGGTGGTCAGCAAACTGTGCAAAACTGAAATACACCACAGGTATGGATGGATAGTATACTTGACGACACAGAGGTAGGTAGAGCAGTGGCCTACTGTACCGTACTGCTATATATTATATACTGGTGGTCAGCAAACTGTACAAAACTGAAATGCACCACAGGTATGGATGGATAGTATACTTGGCGACACAGAGGTAGGTAGAACAGTGGCCTTCTGTACCGTACTGCTATATATTATATACTGGTGGTCAGCAAACTGCAAAACTGAAATGCACCACAGGTATGGATGGATAGTATACTTGACGACACAGAGGTAGGTAGAGCAGTGGCCTACTGTACCGTACTGCTATATATTATATACTGGTGGATAGCAAACTGTGCAAAACTGAAATGCACCACAGGTATGGATGGATAGTATACTTGACGACACAGAGGTAAGTAGAGCAGTGGCCTTTTGTACCGTACTGCTATATATTATTTACTGGTGGTCAGCAAACTGTGCCAAACTGAAATGCACCACAGGTATGGATGGATAGTATACTAGACGACACAGAGGTAGGTACAGCAGTGGCCTACTGTACCGTACTGCTATATATTATATACTGGTGGTCAGCAAACTGTGCAAAACTGAAATGCACCACAGGTATGGATGGATAGTATACTTGACGACACAGAGGTAGGTAGAGCAGTGGCCTTCTGTACCGTACTGCTATATATTATATACTGGTGGTCAGCAAACTGTGCAAAACTGAAATGCACCACAGGTATGGAAGGATAGTATACTTGACGACACAGAGGTAGGTAGAGCAGTGGCCTACTGTACCGTACTGCTATATATTATATACTGGTGGTCAGCAAACTGTGCAAAACTGAAATGCACCACAGGTATGGATGGATAGTATACTTGACGACACAGAGGTAGGTAGAGCAGTGGCCTACTGTACCGTACTGCTATATATTATATACTGGTGGTCAGCAAACTGTGCAAAACTGAAATGCACCACAGGTATGGATGGATAGTATACTTGACGACACAGAGGTAGGTAGAGCAGTGGCCTACTGTAACGTACTGCAATATATTATAGACTGGTGGTCAGCAAACTGAGCAAAACTGAAATGCACCACAGGTATGGATGGATAGTATACTTGACGACACAGAGTTAGGTAGAGCAGTGGCCTTCTGTACCGTACTGCTGTATATTATATACTGGTGGTCAGCAAAATGTGCAAAACTGAAATGCACCACAGGTATGGATGGATAGTATACTTGACGACACAGAGGTAGGTAGAGCAGTGGCCTACTTTACCGTACTGCTATATATTATATACTGGTGGTCAGCAAACTGTGCCAAACTGTAATGCACCACAGGTATGGATGGATAGTATACTAGACGACACAGAGGTAGGTACAGCAGTGGCCTACTGTACCGTACTGCTATATATTATATACTGGTGGTCAGCAAACTGTGCAAAACTGAAATGCACCACAGGTATGGATGGATATTATACTTGACGACACAGAGGTAGGTAGAGCAGTGGCCTTCTGTACCGTACTGCTATATATTATATACTGGTGGTCAGCAAACTGTGCAAAACTGAAATGCACCACAGGTATGGATGGATAGTATACTTGACGACACAGAGGTAGGTAGAGCAGTGGCCTACTGTACCGTACTGCTATATATTATATACTGGAGGTCAGCAAACTGTGCAAAACTGAAATACACCACAGGTATGGATGGATAGTATACTTGACGACACAGAGGTAGGTAGAGCAGTGGCCTACTGTAACGTACTGCTATATATTATAGACTGGTGGTCAGCAAACTGTGCAAAACTGAAATGCACCACAGGTATGGATGGATAGTATACTTGACGACATAGAGGTAGGTAGAGCAGTGGCCTTCTGTACCGTACTGCTATATATTATATACTGGTGGTCAGCAAAATGTGCAAAACTGAAATGCACCACAGGTATGGATGGATATTATACTTGACGACACAGAGGTAGGTAGAGCAGTGGCCTTCTGTACCGTACTGCTATATATTATATACTGGTGGTCAGCAAACTGTGCAAAACTGAAATACACCACAGGTATGGATGGATAGTATTCTTGACGACACAGAGGTAGGTAGAGCAGTGGCCTTCTGTACCGTACTGCTATATATTATATACTGGTGGTCAGCAAACTGTGCAAAACTGAAATGCACCACAGGTATGGATGGATAGTATACTTGACGACACAGAGGTAGGTAGAGCAGTGGCCTACTGTACCGTACTGCTATATATTATATACTGGTGGTCAGCAAGCTGTGCAAAACTGAAATGCACCACAGGTATGGATGGATAGTATACTTGACGACACAGAGGTAGGTAGAGCAGTGGCCTACTGTACCGTACTGCTATATATTATATACTGGTGGTCAGCAAACTGTACAAAACTGAAATGCACCACAGGTATGGATGGATAGTATACTTGGCGACACAGAGGTAGGTAGAACAGTGGCCTTCTATACCTTACTGCTATATATTATATACTGGTGGTCAGCAAACTGCAAAACTGAAATGCACCACAGGTATGGATGGATAGTATACTTGACGACACAGAGGTAGGTAGAGCAGTGGCCTACTGTACCGTACTGCTATATATTATATACTGGTGGATAGCAAACTGTGCAAAACTGAAATGCACCACAGGTATGGATGGATAGTATACTTGACGACACAGAGGTAAGTAGAGCAGTGGCCTTTTGTACCGTACTGCTATATATTATATACTGGTGGTCAGCAAACTGTGCAAAACTGAAATGCACCACAGGTATGGATGGATAGTATACTAGACGACACAGAGGTAGGTACAGCAGTGGCCTACTGTACCGTACTGCTATATATTATATACTGGTGGTCAGCAAACTGTGCAAAACTGAAATGCACCACAGGTATGGATGGATAGTATACTTGACGACACAGAGGTAGGTAGAGCAGTGGCCTTCTGTACCGTACTGCTATATATTATATACTGGTGGTCAGCAAACTGTGCAAAACTGAAATGCACCACAGGTATGGAAGGATAGTATACTTGACGACACAGAGGTAGGTAGAGCAGTGGCCTACTGTACCGTACTGCTATATATTATATACTGGTGGTCAGCAAACTGTGCAAAACTGAAATGCACCACAGGTATGGATGGATAGTATACTTGACGACACAGAGGTAGGTAGAGCAGTGGCCTACTGTACCGTACTGCTATATATTATATACTGGTGGTCAGCAAACTGTGCAAAACTGAAAAGCACCACAGGTATGGATGGATAGTATACTTGACGACACAGAGGTAGGTAGAGCAGTGGCCTACTGTAACGTACTGCAATATATTATAGACTGGTGGTCAGCAAACTGTGCAAAACTGAAATGCACCACAGGTATGGATGGATAGTATACTTGACGACACAGAGTTAGGTAGAGCAGTGGCCTTCTGTACCGTACTGCTGTATATTATATACTGGTGGTCAGCAAAATGTGCAAAACTGAAATGCACCACAGGTATGGATGGATAGTATACTTGACGACACAGAGGTAGGTAGAGCAGTGGCCTACTTTACCGTACTGCTATATATTATATACTGGTGGTCAGCAAACTGTGCCAAACTGAAATGCACCACAGGTATGGATGGATAGTATACTAGACGACACAGAGGTAGGTACAGCAGTGGCCTACTGTACCGTACTGCTATATATTATATACTGGTGGTCAGCCAACTGTGCAAAACTGAAATGCACCACAGGTATGGATGGATATTATACTTGACGACACAGAGGTAGGTAGAGCAGTGGCCTTCTGTACCGTACTGCTATATATTATATACTGGTGGTCAGCAAACTGTGCAAAACTGAAATGCACCACAGGTATGGATGGATAGTATACTTGACGACACAGAGGTAGGTAGAGCAGTGGCCTACTTTACCGTACTGCTATATATTATATACTGGTGGTCAGCAAACTGTGCAAAACTGAAATACACCACAGGTATGGATGGATAGTATACTTGACGACACAGAGGTAGGTAGAGCAGTGGCCTACTGTAACGTACTGCTATATATTATAGACTGGTGGTCAGCAAACTGTGCAAAACTGAAATGCACCACAGGTATGGATGGATAGTATACTTGACGACACAGAGTTAGGTAGAGCAGTGGCCTTCTGTACCGTACTGCTGTATATTATATACTGGTGGTCAGCAAAATGTGCAAAACTGAAATGCACCACAGGTATGGATGGATAGTATACTTGACGACACAGAGGTAGGTAGAGCAGTGGCCTACTGTACCGTACTGCTATATATTATATACTGGTGGTCAGCAAACTGTGCAAAACTGAAATGCACCACAGGTATGGATGGATATTATACTTGACGACACAGAGGTAGGTAGAGCAGTGGCCTTCTGTACCGTACTGCTATATATTATATACTGGTGGTCAGCAAACTGTGCAAAACTGAAATACACCACAGGTATGGATGGATAGTATTCTTGACGACACAGAGGTAGGTAGAGCAGTGGCCTTCTGTACCGTACTGCTATATATTATATACTGGTGGTCAGCAAACTGTGCAAAACTGAAATGCACCACAGGTATGGATGGATATTATACTTGACGACACAGAGGTAGGTAGAGCAGTGGCCTTCTGTACCGTACTGCTATATATTATATACTGGTGGTCAGCAAACTGTGCAAAACTGAAATGCACCACAGGTATAGATGGATAGTATACTTGACGACACAGAGGTAGGTAGAGCAGTGGCCTACTTTACCGTACTGCTATATATTATATACTGGTGGTCCGCAAACTGTGCAAAACTGAAATGCAACACAGGGATGGATGGATAGTATACTTGACGACACAGAGGTAGGTAGAGCAGTGGCCTACTTTACCGTACTGCTATATATTATATACTGGTGGTCAGCAAACTGTACAAAACTGAAATGCACCACAGGTATGGATGGATAGTATACTTGACGACACAGAGGTAGGTAGAGCTGTGGCCTACTGTACCGAACTGCTATATATTATATACTGGTGGTCAGCAAACTGTGCAAAACTGAAATGCACCACAGGTATGGATGGATAGTATACTTGACGACACAGAGGTAGGTAGAGCAGTGGCCTACTGTACCGTACTGCTATATATTATATACTGGTGGTCAGCAAACTGTGCAAAACTGAAATGCACCACAGGTATGGATGGATAGTATACTTGACGACACAGAGGTAGGTAGAGCAGTGGCCTTCTGAACCGTACTGCTATATATTATATACTGGTGGTCAGCAAACTGTGCAAAACTGAAATGCACCACAGGTATGGATGGATAGTATACTTGATAACACAGAGGTAGGTAGAGCAGTGGCCTACTGTACCTTACTGCTATATATTATATACTGGTGGTCAGCAAACTGTGCAAAACTGAAATACACCACAGGTATGGATGGATAGTATACTTGACGACACAGAGGTAGGTAGAGCAGTGGCCTACTGTACCGTACTGCTATATATTATATACTGGTGGTCAGCAAACTGTACAAAACTGAAATACACCACAGGTATGGATGGATAGTATACTTGGCGACACAGAGGTAGGTAGAACAGTGGCCTTCTGTACCGTACTGCTATATATTATATACTGGTGGTCAGCAAACTGCAAAACTGAAATGCACCACAGGTATGGATGGATAGTATACTTGACGACACAGAGGTAGGTAGAGCAGTGGCCTACTGTACCGTACTGCTATATATTATATACTGGTGGATAGCAAACTGTGCAAAACTGAAATGCACCACAGGTATGGATGGATAGTATACTTGATGACACAGAGGTAAGTAGAGCAGTGGCCTTTTGTACCGTACTGCTATATATTATATACTGGTGGTCAGCAAACTGTGCCAAACTGAAATGCACCACAGGTATGGATGGATAGTATACTAGACGACACAGAGGTAGGTACAGCAGTGGCCTACTGTACCGTACTGCTATATATTATATACTGGTGGTCAGCAAACTGTGCAAAACTGAAATGCACCACAGGTATGGATGGATAGTATACTTGACGACACAGAGGTAGGTAGAGCTGTGGCCTTCTGTACCGTACTGCTATATATTATATACTGGTGGTCAGCAAACTGTGCAAAACTGAAATGCACCACAGGTATGGATGGATAGTATACTTGACGACACAGAGGTAGGTAGAGCAGTGGCCTACTGTACCGTACTGCTATATATTATATACTGGTGGTCAGCAAACTGTGCAAAACTGAAATGCACCACAGGTATGGATGGATAGTATACTTGACGACCCAGAGGTAGGTAGAGCAGTGGCCTACTGTAACGTACTGCTATATATTATAGACTGGTGGTCAGCAAACTGTGCAAAACTGAAATGCACCACAGGTATGGATGGATAGTATACTTGACGACACAGAGTTAGGTAGAGCAGTGGCCTTCTGTACCGTACTGCTGTATATTATATACTGGTGGTCAGCAAAATGTGCAAAACTGAAATGCACCACAGGTATGGATGGATAGTATACTTGACGACACAGAGGTAGGTAGAGCAGTGGCCTACTTTACCGTACTGCTATATATTATATACTGGTGGTCAGCAAACTGTGCCAAACTGAAATGCACCACAGGTATGGATGGATAGTATACTAGACGACACAGAGGTAGGTACAGCAGTGGCCTACTGTACCGTACTGCTATATATTATATACTGGTGGTCAGCAAACTGTGCAAAACTGAAATGCACCACAGGTATGGATGGATAGTATACTTGATGACACAGAGGTAGGTAGAGCAGTGGCCTTCTGTACCGTACTGCTATATATTATATACTGGTGGTCAGCAAACTGTGCAAAACTGAAATGCACCACAGGTATAGATGGATAGTATACTTGACGACACAGAGGTAGGTAGAGCAGTGGCCTACTGTACCGTACTGCTATATATTATATACTGGTGGTCAGCAAACTGTGCAAAACTGAAATGCACCACAGGTATGGATGGATAGTATACTTGACGACACTGAGGTAGGTAGAGCAGTGGCCTACTGTAACGGACTACTATATATTATAGACTGGTGGTCAGCAAACTGTGCAAAACTGAAATGCACCACAGGTATGGATGGATAGTATACTTGACGACACAGAGTTAGGTAGAGCAGTGGCCTTCTGTACCGTACTGCTGTATATTATATACTGGTGGTCAGCAAAATGTGCAAAACTGAAATGCACCACAGGTATGGATGGATAGTATACTTGACGACACAGAGGTAGGTAGAGCAGTGGCCTACTGTACCGTACTGCTATATATTATATACTGGTGGTCAGCAAACTGTGCAAAACTGAAATGCACCACAGATATGGATGGGATAGTATACTTGACGACACAGGGGTAGAGCAGTGGACCACTGTACCGTACTGCTATATATATAGTTATACTGGTGGTCAGCAAAATTCTGCACTGTCCTCCTACTATATACTACAATGCAGCACAGATATGGAGCGTTTTTCAAGCAGAGAACGTAGATATTTGCACTTGCAGCACACTGAGCACAGATATTTGCAGCACACTGAGCACAGATATTTGCAGCGCACTGAGCACAGATATATGCAGCCCACTGAACTTAGAAACTGAGAGGACGCCAGCCACGTCCTCTCACGATCATCTCCAATGCACAAGTGAAAAATGGCGGCGACGCGCGGCTCCTTATATAGACTACGAATCTCGCGAGAATCCGACCGCGGGATGATGACGTTCGGGCGCGCTCGGGTTAACCGAACAAGGCGGGAGGATCCGAGTCTGCTCGGACCCGTGCAGAAAAGGGTGAAGTTCGGGGGGGTTCGAATCCGGATCCGAACCCGCTCATCACTACCTAGAACTGATACTGATACTTTTATTGTCATTATCAAATAAGTTGACAATGAAATTCAATTTGTACTGTTATCCCAGACTTTCCTGAGGGCAGAGAGAGCTGTGCTGCAGCAGCCTGAGTGGCAGAGTGAGGTGGTGCAGCAGCTGGGACAAAAAGAGGCACAACAGCAGCCGGGGCAGAGAGGTGCTGCAGCAGCCGGGGTAGAAGGAGGCGCTACAGAAGCAGCTGGGGCAGAGAGAGGTTCTGCAGCATGTTATATGCAGAATTTAGCCTGTTTCATTGTTAGATATTTGGGGAATTTGGGATGTCCTCCTCCCATATCATTATTTGTTGTTTTAGCTTTATTGCCCACCAGTGGGTGTTGGGCAATGGGTGGGGTTTTAATCAGTGAACCTATACCTTACACATGTTAATGTTAGTTCATATTAGAGTATAGCTGGCTGATTAAGCCTGGCTGATTGATCCAGGGTGTAGGACTCGAAGGGAGTAGATATATAATTTTAATATCAAAGCCTGGACTTAGCCTGGACTTAAACTGGACGAAAAACTGAAAGAAAAGCTCAACACTAACAACAACAGATGAACTACTTATCAATATCAACTATATATGCAAATTTATCACCCTTCAACTTTCACTCTGTGAACACTATGCAACCCATTTGCAGAAAGAAACATATGTAAGATCAAGTTTCCATCCATAATCAGGATCACAAAGATCTTCTTTGGGACAATTGTGAGTTCATCTTCTCATCTACAAACACTTAAAAAAAAATCAAACAGAATTACCATTGCTCTCAACAACCCTCTCACAATCCTTTCATTTCTTACAGCCCAAATACATTTCTGCACCCACTTTATCTACGCTTTTGACTCATTTCATACTAAATCTACACCCATTGAGCCTACACTGCTTTTCTCACCTGTATTTCTGCAATTCTTCTGCTCTGATTCCCTTACAGTCTCCTCTCCTACTTCCACTTTCCCTCAACCTATTTTCCTACTTAACACTATGTCAAGGCTTTCTTATACTCCCCACATCACTCAGTGTGTACCTAATAATATATCTTTATCCTTCCACCCTAGTCTCCTACACCTCCTCCTCCTGTCTCTCCTCCATCCCTGTTTCCTTCCCCCTCCTTTCCTGTTACCCCACTTTCATTTACCTCTGCCCCATGGTCCTGCTACCCACAACTCAGCCCTGCTCCCTCTTTCCCTTCCCTGTCACCTCCCCACACACCCATCCACATCACACTGGCCTCTCTCCCTGCCCACCTCCTGCAGTTTCTCCTCCTAGCTCAGGCACCAGTACCATCACTACTCTCTCATCATCCCTGCCCTCAAAGTTAATCTCACCTCATTGCTACAGCAACCCTGATAATCTCATTCACATCTCTCCCACAAACTCATACCCCCTATCCTGTGCCCTCTGGAATGCCAGATCTGTTTGTAACAAACTGGTCCCCACTCATGACCTTTTCATTTCCAACTCCCTACACCTACTAGCCATTACTGAAACTTGGATCACGCCCTCTGACACTACTTCCCCTGCTGCTCTCTCTGCTGGGGGCATCACATTCACATACACACCCCGACCTGAGGGTCACCATGGGGGTGGTGTTGGGGTCCTTTTACCTTCTATTTACTCCTACCAACTTATACCAACAGAACCATCCCTTGCATTCTCTACATTTAAAGTCCATGCCATACGCCTCTTCCAACCAGTCCATCTTAGAGTAGCTGTCATTTACCCCCCCCCCCTCCACACCCCCCGCCGGCACTGCTTCCAAATTCATCGACAACTTTGCTTCCTGGCTTCCTCACTTCCTATCTTCTGACATTCCCTCCATTATCCTAGGCGATTTCAACATCCCTATTGACATCCCCACACAATCCCCTGCCTCTAAACTCCTTAACCTCACCTCTTCACTTGGTCTCTGCCAGTGGACCTCCTCACCCTCCCTTGTGAATGGGAGCTCACTGGATCTGGTCTTCACTCACCGCTGTGATATTTCTGATTTTTCCAACTACCCATTTCCCCTCTCTGACCACCACCTGCTCTCCTTTAACTGATCTCTATCGACTTCCCCATCTCTACCTCCTAAGGCTACCATCACTAAGCGTAACATTGAAGCTATTGACACCACATTTCTTTCCTCCCTGTTTGACTCACTTCTCTCTCCTATTCTCTTTCTCTCATGCCCTGAACAAGCCACTTCCACTTACAATGCATCCCTTACTTCTGCTCTTGACTCTGTTGCTCCACCAACCACTATTCACCCTTGCAAATTAACACCTCAACCCTGGCACACCAAATGCACCAGATATCTGCAAAAATGCTCACGTATTGCTGAGCGACACTGGAGGAAATCACGCTCTAAGGCAGACTTCGTCCATTTCAAACTTATGCTCTCATCCTTCAGTGCTGCCCTTTCTCTTGCTAAACAGTCATACTTCAAGAACCTCATCTCCTCCCAGTCTTCCAACCCCCGGCGCCTCTTTGCCACTCTCAACTCACTCCTCTGCCCACCTCCACCTCGTCTCCCTTCCTCACTCTCTGCTCTTGACTTTGCCACTTACTTCACATCCAAAATTGACTCCATACGTCAGGACATCACACCAGACCATCAGTAACCAGCCTTCTCCTATCCCTTACCAACCCTCCCCATCCCTCGCACCTACTCTGACATCTTTCTCCCATGCATCTGGAGAGGAAGTCATGGCCCTCATTCATTCCTGTCCCCTCACCACCTCCCCAATTGACCCTATCTACTCCCGCCTCCTCCGCTACCTCTCTCCTTCTGCTTGTTCCCATCTTTCCCACCTTCTCAATCTATCCCTCTCATCAGGCACTGTCCCCTCTGCCTTCAAGCATGCACTCATCTCTCCGATTCTTAAAAAACCTACCCTTGATCCAAACAATCTCTCCAACTACCGTCCCATCTCTCTCCTTCCTTTTGCCTCCAAACTCCTTGAGCGTATTGTCTACAACCGTCTTACTTCCTTTCTTTCCTCACACTCACTGCTTGACCCATTCCAGTCTGGCTTCCGTCCTCTCCACTCCACTGAAACTGCCCTTACAAAAGTATGCAATGACCTCCATGCTGCTAAACTTAAGGGACACTACTCTATACTTATTCTACTTGATCTCTCTGCTGCTTTTGACACTGTAGACCATCCTCTCCTACTGCAAATTCTTCACTCCATTGGTCTGCGTGACACTGCCCTCTCTTGGCTGTCCTCCTACCTTCCTGACTGTTCTTTCTCTGTCTCCTCTCATGACTCCACCTCCCCCTCACTTCCACTAACTGTAGGGGTACCCCAAGGTTCTGTCCTTGGTCCTCTTCTTTTCTCTCTCTATACATCCTCACTAGGTAAGCTCTTTAGTTCTTTTGTTTTCCAATATCATCTCTATGCTGATGACACCCAAATCTATCTTTCCTCTCCAGACCTCTCCCCTGCTCTCCTCTCTCGTATCTCCAACTGTCTTTCTGCTACCTCTTCCTGGATGTCCCAGCACTTTCTTAAACTTAACATGTCTAAGACTGAGCTGATCATCTTCCCTCCCTCCTGCATAACCTCACCTCCTACAATCTCATTATCTATTGATGGCACTACTATCTCCTCTAGCCCGCAAGTGCGCTGTCTTGGAGTAATCCTTGACTCCTCCCTCTCCTTCAAACCACACATTCTGCACCTCTCACAAACCTGCCATTTTCATCTAAAAAATATTTCCAGGATCAAACCCTTTCTGACCCAGGATGCTACTAAGGCTCTTATCCACTCATTGGTCATCTCCAGACTGGACTACTGTAATCTCCTCCTGACTGGCATTCCTGGCAAATACCTCTCTCCACTCCAATCTATCCTCAATGCTGCTGCCCAGCTCATCTTCCTCACCAAATGCATTACGTCCACCTCTACTCTCTTACTAGACCTTCACTGGCACCCCTTCCCTTTCAGAATCCATTTCAAGCTTCCCACACTCGCTTACAAAGCCCTCACCCACTCCTCTCCCATCTACATCTCTAACCTTATCTCCCTTTACACTCCCACCCGTCCTCTTTGCTCTGCTAATGCACGCTGACTCTCCTGCCTACGGATTACTTCTTCCCACTCCTACCTCCAAGATTTTTCACGTGCTGCACCACTTCTCTGGAATTCCCTACCTCTCCCCCTCAGACTCTCCACCTCTCTACAAAACTTCAAACGGGCTCTCAAGACCCACTTCTTCACCAAACCCAGCCAAATCTCATCCTAACCCTCTGTTCTACGCTCTCTATGTACCCCATCTGTGTCACCCCTGTCTGACTACCCCTCCCCTTTAGAATGTAAGCTCTCACGATCAGGGCCCTCTTCCCTCATGTGCTTATCCTTTCTTACTTTAATAATCTTCAACTGCACCAAATCCAGCAGTCTTCTGCCACCTGATACTTATTCCAGTATCATCTGCTGATGTAACTGTTTATTTACACTGTACTTGTCCTATACTGTCATCAACTGTAAGTTGCTGTTTTCCTGTTTGATTATTTGTTTATGTATTCTGTAATTGGGCGCTGCGGAACCCTTGTGGCACCACATAAATAAAGGATAATAATAATAATAATAAATGTAGAGAGAGGTTCTAGAGGAGCCAGGGCAGAAAGAGGTTCTGCAGAAGCCGGGGCAGAAAGAGGTACTGTAACAGCTAGGGCAGAGAGAACTGCTGCAGCATCTGAAGTAGAGACATGTGTTGCAGCTTTCAGGAAAGAGAGAGGTGCTGCAGCAGCGGGGACAGAGAGTGGTGCTGCAGGTTAGAAGTTACCCTGCTGCACAGCTACAAGCAGACAGTGAGACATATAATGAGGGTGGGCAGATCTCCGGCATGTGGTGGCTGTCAGTGTTTCCTGCTGTCACTTCTGGCCAGCCCGGTTCCCTACCTAGTCTCCAAGTGAAAGTCAGTGTGTGGTCCCTCTGCTTCTCCTCCTCCTGCCCTGCGGCTGCCAGGTCAGTGGCCCATAGGAAGGGGAAGGTTGTTGGGTGGCAGAGCACCCTCTAACTTTTTTGGCACCCGGAGCTACACCCCTGCCTGGCGCAAAGTGTATAACATGCTCTACCTGGTGCAATGTGTATAATGTGCTTTACCCGCTGCAATGTGTATAACGTGCTCTACCTGGTGCAGTGTGTATAACATGCTCTACCTAGTGCAATATGTATAATGTGCTTTACCTGGTGCAATGTGTATAATGTGCTTTACCTGGTGCAATATGTATAATGTGCTTTACCTGGTGCAATGTGTATAATGTGCTGTACCTGGCGCAAAGTGTAGAATGAGCTCTCTCTGGCAGAATATGTACAATGTGCACAGTGTGTATAGGAGGTTCTACCTGGTGCAATGTTTATAAACGGCACCACTGTGTGGTGTAATGTGAATTTGCACTATTATGTGGCCACGCCCCTTTCCCACGAAGCCACACCCCTAAAATGTTGCAGCACGCCTATGGGCGCACATTTTCCTTGTCTGCATGTCAGCAGGCCTTCTGAGTAGAGATCTCTACTTCTGAGCAGTAATCCCTCCCACTTGACAGACTCCACCTCCTCAACAGACCCGCCACCCCTATTAGGACTGCTTCCATAAATTTCCCGGGCAATCCCAATCCACCCCTGTGTGTGAATAGTCGCCTGCCAGCGCAGCTAGGTTGTGCAGGCATGGAGCTACTCTTCGGGTGCGATAGCATCGCTGCTGTGCAATGCTTTTGCACCCTTGTGTGGGGTAGCGCCTGACATGCGAGGCAGACTAGCCCTGTGCTGGGTGTCCCCCAGCATGTCAGAGAAACTGATCGTAGATGTGCTAAATTTAGCACATCTACGATTAGATCTGACTCACCCTCAAAGTTATACAGTTTTAAACACACTTTCGTCCACACCCATTGCTCGTGCTGTCACTACAGTTGGCTGTGTATGCTAATGTCTTCTATGGCCTGTATTCACAAGCCACCTCTCCGTAAGGAATTCCTAAAAAATGTCTATTCCTAAAACATTGAGTATATTATTTAGGATGATACTTTAGTACTATACAAAAGTTGAAAAAGAGTTTCTAGGAAAATTTGTTGGTGCTCCTGTAGAAATCTCTGCTGCCTCCCGCTTTTAACCTGGATCTATCCCAAAAAGATCCCAAGAAAATACATAAACAGTGGTAAAAGTGGTGAAAAGGAGAGTGGCGCTGAGAGTAAATTAATGGCTGATACTTATCTAGATACTGAGGTGTGTTGACCTTATGAGGTATCTTCCTTTCCCTTTGTTATCTTTAGAGGTATCCTTCCAAAAAATTTTGATAATACATGCAAAAAGATGGGAATAATTGTAGGTTATATTCTGATCCCAATAAAAAATGTATTGTTCCTATATGGCTTTATATATTGTCTATCTCAATGGATATGTCTCAACTTATAAGATAACAATTGATGACAGGTTATAGGACCAATTTTAGATCATAGAATGATATAAATAATACACAAAGGATGCTTCCCACAGTGCGTACCTAACTTACACTATTTAGGTGTAATGTCTTCATATCAAGGTTTCTTTTCAAAATAATTTGGAGCATGAAGCTTCTCTATTGGACATATTTCTGAGGCAAATGCGTACCTCAACTTACACAATGACAATTGATAGCAGACTTATCAAGGTATCTTTTTAGAATAAGACCAAGATTTAACCATAAATCAGATGGTATAAATAGTACACAGGAGATAGTATCCACAATGCGTACCTAACTTACACTAGTTAGGTGCAATATCTTCATATAAAGGTATCTTTTGAGTATAGAAAATCGTACCAGTACTCACAGACGTTCTTATGTGTTCCAGTCACGTCAAGGTATCTTTGTCTTTCAAGAAAATAGAGGCTCATGTGTAAGGCCTTGATAAAGAGTAGCATACTCGAAACGCATTGGCTGATGACTATTACCTGCTGGACAATACACCGCCCTTTTTTGGGAGAAAGGAATGACCACTTTTAATTTTCCATTTTTAGCCCTAAAGGTACCGGTCCTCTTGTGCTAACTATTGTTGGTCCTCCCACTCCCCAACACAGGCGGTGCCCTCCGGCAGCCAATATTTTGGTTCATTTCTTGTAACTCTTTTATAAGCGTTTTATTAAAACTTTGTTTGGCCGGTCTGGTCGTCCCCTCATTGGTTGCCCGCCACCCCCTATGCAGGCCGCCAGCCGCGATCGCGGCAGCGTTCGCTGAAAGCTTCTGCGCATGAGCAGAAGCTCAGTGAAGCACTTTAGGGATGGACGACGTCTGAGCTTTTGCGCATGCGCAGCAGCCCCTCCTCCCCATACTGGACAGTGACACCTGCCGTTTCTTCCACGGCAGCTGCAGCCTTGCCAGGGGGGGAACTGTTAAGGCTCTGTAGTGCCGGCATGCTGCTTGTGTGTGCAGGCCTGCAGGGCCAGATTATAGGAGAGACGTGCGGGCATCCAGGGGCATCCACAATGAGACAAATAATGCTTGACCGCTCAAGTCTACCTGGCCGGCTCCTGGCAGCATTGCCGCTATTCATGGGTGGGAAGTTGGCGGGGCTTAATGCTGTGAAGTGCCCGCCCCCAATCAGAGACCTGTGCTGAAGCCTAGCAAGTTTGGGGCAGGTAGTCTGTCTCTCCCCATCCCTCCTCCCTCTCTCCCTCTCTCTCTCTCTCGGCAGGATGTACTAACCTCTCCCGCTGCGGTATTAGGGTTATCTTTGCACTCCCGGTGTTTGCTCCTGGTTAGTTGTTTTCCTCCTGCTGCCCGGCGCTCCCCAACGCTCTCTGTAGTTTCCGCATCACTGTGGTCTGCCATAATCACCGCCGCGGCCACTGATCCCTCCACAGCAGTTGTTCAGCGCTGTGCTCCCCCTGTCAGTGAGTCACACATGCACAGTAGTGGGAAGCAGAGACTACTGCGCATGCGCGACTCACTGACAGAGGGAGCGCAGCGCTGAACAACCACTGTGGAGGGGTCAATGGCCGCGGCGGTGATTATGGCAGACCGCAGTGATGACCTGTGTGACGCGGAAACTACAGGGAGCGTTGGGGAGCGCCGGGCAGCAGGAGGAAAACAACTAACAAGGAGTATAACCCTAATACCACAGCGGCAGAGGTTAGTACATCCCGCCATTTCTCCCTCTGCTCTCTCTCTCTCCCCTCTCTATCTCTCTCTCCCCCATCTCTGCCCTCTCTATCCCTGCCCTCTCTCTCTCTCTCTCCATATCTCCCTGCCCCTCTCTCTTTCCCCCTCTGTCTCTTGCATCCCTCTCTTTCTCTCCCTGATGCTCTCTCTCTCCCTGACGCTCTCTCCCACTCACAACCCCTCCCTCTCTCTGTGTCTCTCCTCTCTCTTTCCCTCTTGTTCCCCTCAATCTGTCCCTTTCTATAGCCCTCTCTTTTTCTCCCCAACACTCTTTCCCTCTCTTTTGCTCCCCCCTCTCTGTCTCTCTCCCTCCCTGACACCCTCGCTCTTTCCCATTTGCTCCCCATCCCTCTCTCTCTCCCTCTCTTTGTCTCTTCCTCTTTTTCTCACTGACACATTTTTCCAGTAGCAGACATCCTATATACCCCCATCTCCTCTCTAGAGTGCTAGCTCTATGGACACGGTCACTCTGTCATCACTGCGACCCTTTGCATATGTCAGAGCAGCAGCTGCCCTACAGAGATCATGGAGCCGGGCCCTGCCAGATCACAGCTGTCTGGCCACCAATAGGGGAGTGTTGTCGGCGGGACAGGAATTACAGTGTGTGCGCTGTGCGGCACCACGTCTGCCGTCAGACTCTGTCCCTGCCCGCTCACAGTGTGATACACCATGTCACGGTGGTGCGGTCCCTGCAGTTTGTGGTCGTGGATGCCAGATGCCAGCAATGACTACTGTGGAGCTGAGTGTCCACCCGGTGTGTAAGTATTATTATTGATTTAGGCTCTGACGTCCCTGCCACCCCGCCTATGATTTATGAAGTAAGCAGTGTGGTTCTGAATGTTCCACCTATCACTCCACCCATATAATGATAATAGATGCATATGTATCTGGCATTATAGGGGCATATATGTATCTGGCACTATGAGGGCATATATGTATCTGGTACTATACTGGGGGCATATGTGTATCTTGTACTGTGGAGGCATACATGTATCTGGCACTGTGGGGGCATACGTGAATCTGGCACTATACTGGGGCATACGTGCATCTGGCACTATACTGGGGGCATACGTGTATCTGGCACTATACTGGGGGCATACGTGTATCTGGCACGATACTGGGGGCATACGTGTATCTGCCACTGCTGGCGGCCATATCATGTGTATCTGACACTACTGGGGGGTATATCAATGTGCTTTACCTGGTTCAATGTGTATAATGTGCTCTACCTGGTGCAATGTGTATAATGTGCTCTGCCTGGTGCAATATGTATAATGTGCTTTACCTGGTGCAATGTGTATCATGTGCTTTACCTGGGGCAATGTGTATCATGTGCTTTACCTGGTCCAATGTGTATAATGTGCCCTGCCTGATGCAAAGTGTATAACGTACTTTACCTGGTGCAATGTGTATAATGTGCTCTGCCTGGTGCAAAGTGTATAATGTGCTTTACCTGGTGAAATTTGTATAATGTGCTCTGCCTGGCACAAAGTGTATACCGTGCTCTACCTGGCGCAAAGTGTAGAACGTGCTTTATCTGGCGCAATATGTATAACGTGCTCTGTCACAGTGTGTATAGGAGGTTCTACATGGTGCAATGTGTATAAGCGGCACTACTGAGTGATATAATGTGAATTGGCACCATTATGTGGCCACGCCCCTAAAATTTTGCCGCGTGTCTGCGGTGCGCACTGTCCATGCATTCACGTCATTCGGCTTTAATAGCAGTAATCTCACCCACTTGACAGACTCCACCCCCTCAACAGACCCCCCCCCCCCCATTAGGGCTGCTTCCATAAATTTCCCGGGCTGGTTTTTGATCCCAATCCGCCCCTGCATATGATACATCATATGCGGTCCTTTTGCATAGAATGTATCATATGTGATCCCAGCCAAGACTCCGGGATTCAACATATTTATAGCCCTTGCAATCTCTGACTCAGGGACTGATCGGAATTGGATGTAATACACCTGCCACTTTTCATCCGATTTCTCAGTGTGATACGTCGAAATCTGATGAAATGGGCCCAAACTGCACAAGTGTATGGGCACCTTTATACCCCTTTCAGACTGCCTGAGGCGGGTCGCATCCAAGAGCCTGACACGGGATCTCCCAGGGTGCGACCCACCTCATATTGCCGGGTTGGTGACGTCAGTGGTGACGCGATGGGGGCTGCACTTGGAGATCGCATGACACAGTGTGAATGGGAAACAGGTCACATTGACCTGGCTCCTATTCACACTGCATAGCAAGCCGGATTGAACACAAGTTTCACTCCTCCAGTAGAATACAGAGTTTGTAACTGAGGTTCAAAGTTCTATTAACTGCTATGTTAATGTTTGCCAACTTATTCACTGTACGTGAACTCTGCAGTGTAGGCTTACTGAATATAAACACTGAATGAGGTCCAAAACTAGGGCTGTGTGTCATGTGAGCGCACGGCAGGGGTTGGTGCTGGGATAACAGATCAGCTCTCCGCAAAGATCAGTTCTCCTCCTGTTCACAGGAAAGCAGGGGCTTTCTTCTTATTTGGGATTGATTACGAAATCCTGGTAGTCGGGTGTCAGACTGGTATTTGTTTGTGAATCCAGAGTCAGGAAATGTCTGTGCAAGTACTTGGAGGTGTATAAGTAAGCTGGCAAATACCATCCCCTGGCCGGGAATCGAACCCGGGTCTCGGCAAGAAAATGCCGGATCGTGACCACTAGACCACCAAGGGTTTTGGGGTTGGTGAATGGATGATATATGAGGAGAGTGTGATAGTAGTAACCAGGCTAACACTGGGATGATACAGTAATGATGTACAACACTCTCCTTACTTGTAGCTGCAGTCCAGTATGGTGGAGTGGCTGACCTTAGCAGTGTGGTAACCAGATCTCAGACTGGATGGTCACTGTAGAACTGGATCAGGAAGCACTCTTGAGATGACTTGGACTGGATGCAAACTGAACACTGAACAGGATGGTAGTTTGTGAATAACCGGAGTGGATTCAGGGAACTGGAACAGGCTGGAATCTCAGGTGCTGGCTGGCACCAGCAGTCAGGAGCTTGATGAGATTACCTGTGTAGCCAAAGGAAAGGCCTGCACAGGTGTAGAGCTGGATAACGATACTGTGCAGCACTTAGGAAAGAAACTGCACCTGCAGGGAAACACAGTTAACTTCACTCAGCTAGAGCTGAGCTAGACAATGAACTAGCGAAGACTGAGAGCCAGTAACCGGAACATATACCCCGTGGCTAGTTGGGATAGGCTGAGCAGAATCAGATGATGCAGAGAGATCATACTTGCTAACGATTGGCTGAACCATGGTCAGGTGGTTGGGACTTGGCACAGCAGTACTCTAGGTCAGGCTTTGATGTAGCTTGTGGCCTACCAGGTCGGGAAATACTGAAGCCTGTATGTCTTGTAAGTGACAGCGGACACGGGTATTTTGTGATGGAGCAAATCTGCATGCGGCAGGAGGGGTAAGCGACCCATCGGCAGGACAAACTGGACCGGGTTGTGACAGTACTCCCCCCCTTGAGGAGTGGCCTCAGGACATCTCCTTGGTTTTCGTGGGTACTTTGTATGAAAGTTGGAGATGAGACGAGGAGCATTAACATCTTCAGAATGTACCCAGGACCTCTCCTCAGGACCATATCCCTTCCAATGGATCAGATATTGGAGTTTCCCATAACGACAACGAGAGTCAATGAGGTTTGCGACTTCAAATTCTACCCCTCGCTGAGTTTTATCAAGAGGAGCCTTGGGAAGAGAAGACTGAAACCTGTTGAGTATAAGCGATTTGAGAAGCGACACATGAAAAGAGTTGGGAATTTGAAGTGATTGTGGAAGTTGTAAATGGTAAGCCACTGTATTAATGACCTTGATGATAGGAAAAGGACCGATAAAGCGAGGTGCAAATTTCATTGATGGTACCCGGAGCCTGATATTGCGTGTGGATAACCAAACTCGATCACCCACCTTGAGGTGAGGAATAGCCCTCCTCCTTCTATTGTCAAAAATCTTGTAAAGTACCAAAGATTTTTTAAGTGTGGCATGAACCTCCTTCCAGATGTTTGCAAAATATTGGAGAGTTGCTTTGGCAGCTGGTATATCAAATACTGGGAGAGACTGGAACTCAGGAACACGAGGATGCCGTCCATACACAGTGTAGAAAGGAGTTGTCTCAGAGGAAGTATGATAGGAGTTGTTATGAGCGAATTCAGCCCATGGCAGGAAATCTGTCCAGTCATCCTGCGAGGATGATATATACATATGGAGGAAAGTCTCTAAATCATGATTGACCCTCTCGTCTGCCCATTATATTGCGGGTGATATGCCGTGGAGAACTTTAACTTAATCTGTAAAGATGAGCAGAGAGCTCGCCAGAAGCGGGCGACAAATTGGGATCCTCTGTCAGACACAATCTCTGTGGGCAATCCGTGAAGGCGAAATATTTCAGAGATGAAAAGCTGAGAGAGGCGTGGAGCTGATGGCAGTCCAGTCAGAGGTACAAAGTGTGCCATTTTTGAAAAACGGTCAACTACAACCCAGATAGTGGTAAATCCCTTGGAGGATGGGAGATCAGTAATGAAATTCATTGAAATATGGGTAAAAGGTTGTAGTGGTATGGATAATGGTTGCAATGGACCAACTGGAGACTGACGGGAGACCTTATGCTGAGCGCACTGAGGACAAAATTACACGAATTCCTGGACATCAGAACGTAAGGAAGGCCACCAATAGGATCTTTTAACAAATTCCAAAGTCTTTCTAACACCCGCATGGCCGGAGAACTTGGAGGTATGGGCCCATAGTAATAGTCGCCTGCGAAGGTCAGGAGTGACATATGTTTTACCAGGAGGATGTGTGACCACATCAGTAGAAGCAAATACAGTAGGATTTAGCAGCAGATACTGTTCATTTCCATCTTATTTGCCTTCTGGAACCATAGAACGGGATAAAGCATCAGCCTTACAGTTACGGGATCCTGGACGGTATAACATTTTAAAATCAAACCGAGAAATAAAAACAGTGCCCACCGGGCTTGCCTGGGTGTGAGACACTGTGCAGTTCTGAGAAAAAGAAGATTCTTGTGGTCTGTGAATACCGAAATTGGAAAGCGAGCTCCCTCCAGCAGATAACGCCATTCCTCAAAGGCTAATTTAATGGCTAATAGTTCTTTCTCGCCAATGCGGTAGTTCCTCTCGGCAGACAGAAATTTATTTGAAAAGAATCCACAGGGATGCAGTTTGTCCTCGAGTCTCTGTGAAAGAACTGCCCCTACTCCTTCTGTGGATGCGTCCACCTCAAGGATAAAGGGTTGAGTAACATCCGGCTGGCTGAGTACCGGAGCTGAAATAAAGGACTGTTTCAGTAACTGAAATGCTGTTTTTGCTTCCGGAGACCACTGTGTTGGATTGGCCCCCTTTCGGGTCAAAGCAGAGATAGGAGCTACTAATATAGAGAACCCCTTGATAAATTTTCGATGATAATTGGCAAAGCCCAGGAATCTCTGAATGGCTTTCAGGGAATTAGGCTCAGACCAGGAGACTACCGCTTGAACTTTTTCAGGATCCATCTTGAGGCCGGCACCTGAAATGATGTATACAAGAAAAGGAATATCTGGCACCTCGAAAATACATTTTTCAAGTTTACAGTACAAGTGATTTACACGAAGTCTTCGGAGAACCTCTTTTGCTTGGTCACGATGTGAAACAAGGTCACTGGAGAATATGAGAATGTCATCTAAGTAGACAACAACAGAGTGGTACAGAAGGTCACGAAATATCTCATTCATAAAATGTTGAAACACTGCTGGGGCATTACTCAGACCAAAGGGCATGACCAGATATTCATAGTGCCTATCTCTCGTGTTAAATGCTGTTTTCCATTCATCACCCTGGCGAATGCGAATCAGATTGTAGGCAACCCTCAAGTCAAGTTTTGTGAAGATAGTAGACCCCTTCACTCTGTCGAAGAGCTCCATGATTAAAGGCAGAGGATAACGTTTTTTGACAGTGATCTCATTGAGCCCTCTGTAGTCAATACAGGGTCGGAGTCCGCCATCTTTTTTTTTTTACAAAGAAAAACCCTGCACCGGCTGGAAATGATGAAGGATGGATGAACCCTTTCTTCAGGTTCTCTTGGATGTACTCCGTCATGGACTTCGTCTCTGGTACATATAATGGATATGTACGACCCCTGGGAGGCAATTTTCCAGGGACCAGGTCTATGGGGCAGTCCCATTCTCTATGAGGAGGCAAAGTATCAGCCCCTTGTTTGCTGAAAACGTCAATATATGAGTTGTACTGAGTTGGTAATTTCTCAGCAATGGTAGTATTAGATGACCGAACAGGTACCACTTGTTTCAAACAGATACTGGAACAGTTCTTACCCCAAGACAAAATGTGCATGGTAGACCACTCAATTAGGGGATTATTTTACTGAAGCCAGGGAAAACCGAGTACAATGGAATGAGGGCCTTAGGGATGACCAGAAAAGATATTTCTTCAGAATGTAATGCCCCCACCTGGAGTTTAACTACTGAAGTACACTGGGTGATGGATCCATGTGGGATCAAACTGCCATCCACAGCTGACAGTGACACTGGATGAGCCAGTGTCACAGTGGGTATGTGATGCTTGGCAACATAACTTTGCGTTATGAAATTTCCAGCAGCACCAGAGTCCAGGAGAACAGACAGAAAGTTACGTTTGTTAGCCACAACAAGAGTCACTGGAATCACGGAGTCTGACTGTTTGGGAGAGGGATGTAATACTCCTAATCTCTTTCCTTCCTGAGGAATCTGGAGCGACCATTTTCCCGGTCGTTTGGTACAAGAGGAGATCAAATGTCCAGCTTCACCACAGTACAAACACAGATTTGTTTGATGTCGCCTATAACGCTCCTGTGGAGGGAGGCGGGACCTGCCATGTATCATGGATTTCTCAACAGCAGTGATTTTCTCAGGAGACGATACTGGTGGAACCTTTAGTGTACTTTTCTCACAGGAACGTTCTCGGAGTCGTAAGTCCACTTTGGTGCACAGGAAAATGAGATCTGCCAACTTGGAAGGATGCTCACGAGTTGCCAAGACATCTTTGATTTCTTCTGACAGCCCATGCCAGAATGTAGCTATGAGGGCTTCTTCATTCCACTGTAATTCCGATGCTATCATCTGGAACTGTACCACATACTGACCCATGGTTTTAGTGCCCTGGCGCAGACATAAGATGTCTTTAGATGCTGACGTAGATCTTCCGGGCTCGTCAAATATCTTATGGAAAGTGGCAATAAAGTTAGTATAGGCAAACAGCAATGGGTCAGATCTCTCCCACAAAGGTGATACCCACTCCAGGGCTGGACTGGATAGCAGGGAGACAATATATGCAACTTTAATTTTATCCGAAGGAAAGTTGACAGGTTGTAGAGTGAAGTTAACGTCACAATGGTTCAAAACCCCCCGGCATAGCTTGGGGTTACCATCAAACTTATCAGGTGTAGGAAGGTGAAGTCTGGGCACAGAAGTAGCATATGGTACAGGATGGGTAAGAACTCCTGGTCCTGTAGCTGTAGTCAGAAATTGATCTTGGCGGGTAGAGATTTCTCGTATGCATCGTGCCAGCTGGTGATTTGTTACCTCCAGACCCTCCAGACGACCTGCAATATTATTCATGAGGTCTGGTGATAGACAAATTCCTTCAGCCAGATCCATGAGGCTAGGTCATACTGTCAGACTGGTATTTGTTTGTGAATCCGGAGTCAGGAAATGTCTGTGCAAGTACTTAGAGGTGTATAAGTAAGCTGGCAAATACCATCCCCTGGCCGGGAATCGAACCCGGGTCTCGGCAAGAAAATGCCGGATCGTGACCACTAGACCACCAAGGGTTTTGGGGTTGGTGAATGGATGATATATGAGGAGAGTGTGATAGTAGTAACCAGGCTAACACTGGGATGATACAGTAATGATGTACAACACTCTCCTTACTTGTAGCTGCAGTCCAGTATGGTGGAGTGGCTGACCTTAGCAGTGTGGTAACCAGATCTCAGACTGGATGGTCACTGTAGAACTGGATAAGGAAGCACTCTTGAGATGACTTGGACTGGATGCAAACTGAACACTGAACAGGATGGTAGTTTGTGAATAACCGGAGTGGATCCAGGGAACTGGAACAGGCAAGAATCTCAGGTGCTGGCTGGCACCAACAGTAAGGAGCTTGATGAGAGAACCTGTGCAGCCAAAGGAAAGGCCTGCACAGGTGTAGAGCTGGATAACGATACTGTGCAGCACTTAGGAAAGAAACTGCCCCTGCAGGGAAACACAGTTAACTTTACTCAACTAGAGCTGAGCTAGACAATGAACTAGCGTAGACTGAGAGCCAGTAACCAAAACATATACCCCCTGGCTAGTTTGGATAGGCTGAGCAGAATCATATGGTGCAGAGAGATCATACTGGCTAACGATTGGCTGAACCATGGTCAGGTGGTTGGGACTTGGCTCAGCAGTACTCTAGGTCAGGCTTTGATGTAGCTTGTGGCCTACCAGGCCGGGAAATACTGAAGCCTGTATGTCTTGTAAGTGACAGCGGACACGGGTACTTTGTGATGGAGCAAATCTGCATGCGGCAGGAGGGGTAAGCGACCCATTGGCAGGGCAAACTGGACCGGGTTGTGACATCGGGATCCTGACAGAAGATCAACGGTGGGATTCCACTTGCCAGAATCCTAATAGAAGGTTGTAAACATTTTTCCCTATCCCTAACCCACCCCTCCTGGAGCCTAACCTCCCTCTCCTACAGCCTAATCCTAATCTTCCCTACCTCTGCACCTTAACCTAGTCCTCCCCCTCGTGCCTAATCCTAATCCCAATTCTTATACTTACCTCCGGGATCCATCAGGATTCTGACTGTTGGGACCCTGCTATCTGTCTCTTGACTGTTGGGATCCCGAGTGTCAATATTTTTAGTGCATCCCCCGATTATCAAGCACTACACTGTACATCTAGCAGTTGGCTGGGAGCAAGATTAAGGATGATGGGAGGGGTGGGGGTGAAGGGGTGCAGGGAGCATGTGAGAGGGAACAGGGAACACACATTAATTAAACACTGCCTCTCCCTAGTCACTCTCTGACTCCCCCTAGTCACTTTTTGCCATTCCCTAGAAACCCTCTGTCTCCAACTGCCACCTACTGCCTCTCCCTAGTCACCCTCTGTCTCTGCCATCACCCTCTGTTTCCCACTGCCACCCTCAGCTTCCCCATGCCACTTACTGTCTCTTCCTAGTCGTCTAGTGCCTCACCCTAGTCACCCTGTCTCTCCCCATCACCATCTTCCTTTTCCTGCTGCCCTCTGTCTCCCACTACCATCCTCTGCCTTCCCATAGTTACCTACTGCCTCTCCAGGTCACCCTCTGCCTCTCCCTGTCACCCTCGGCTCTCCTTGTCACCCACTGCCTATGTTTGTCACTCTGTCTCCCACTGCCACCCACTGCCTTACCATGTCATCTATTGTCTATTCCTAGTCACCAATTGCCTCTCCCTAGTCACCTTCTGCCTCTCCCTGCCCTTCCCTGCTTATCCCTGTCACCCTCTGTCTCCCAATGCCACCCTTTCCTTATACAGCAACTGTCTCCCTGTCACCCTATGTGTCAAATAGCCACCACCTGCCTTCACCTGACACCCACTGCTTCTCCATAGTTACCCACTGCCTCCCCCTAGTCATATACTGCATCTCATTAGTCACCCTCTTACACTCTCTCCTCTGTCTCCCACTGCCACCCTTCAACCTAGTCACCTGCTGCCATTCCCTAGTCACCATCTGCCTTCCCATGCGACCTACTGTCTCTCTCTAGTCTCAGTGCCTCCCTCTAGTCACCCTCTGTCTCTAACCATCACTATCTGTCTTTTCCTGCTGCCCTCTGTCTCCCACTGACACTCTCTGCCTTTTCATGCCACCTACTAGTTACCTACTGTTTCTCCATAGTCACCCTCTGCCTCTCTCTGTCACCTTTTGCCTCTCCCTGTCACCCTCTGTCTCTCCTTAGACAGAAGCAGCCTCCATGTCACCCTCTATCTCAAACAGCCACCCTCTGCCTTTACCTGCCACCCACCTCCATTTCCAAGTTACCCACTGCCTCTCTCTAATCACCTACTGCCTCTCCATAGTCGCCCTCTGCCTCTCCCTGTTTCCCTCTGTCTTCCATTGCCACCACCTGACTTCTCCTGCCACCCACTGCCTCTCCCTAGTCACCCTCTGACTCTCACTAGGCACCATCTGAATTTCCCTAGTCACCCTTTGTCTTCCAAAACCACCTTCTGCCTCTCCCTGTCACCCTTTGCCTATCCTTGTTACCTTCAGTCTCCCATTGATACCCTCTGTCTCTTACTTGTCACTCTCTGTTTCTCCCATCATTCTCTGTCTCCCAATGCCACTCCCTGTCTCCCACTGCCACCCTCTGCCTTCCCATGCCACCTGCTAATCACCTAATGCTTCTCCATAGTCACTCACTGTCTCTCCCTATCACCCTTTGCCTATCCCTGTCACCCTCAGCCTTCCCATGCCACTTACTGTATCTCCCTAGTCACCTACTGCCTCATCCTAGCCACAATCTGTCTCTCCTCATCACCCTCTGCCTCTCCCTGTCACCCTCTGTCACCCACTGCACCCTCTGCCTCTGTCACCCACTGCACCCACTGCCTTCCCGTGTCACCTACTGTCTATCCATAGTCACACACTGCCTCTCCTAGTCACCCTCTGCCTATTCCCAGACACCTACTGCCTCTCCCTGTCACCCTCTGTCTCAAACTGCCACCTCTGCCTTCACCTGCTACCCATTGCCTCTCCCTAATCACCCTCTGAATTTCCCTCTCACCATCTGCCTCCCACTGTCGACTTCTGCCTCTCCCTGTCACCCTCTGTCTCCCACTGCCACCCCCTGACTTTCCCTGTCAACCATTGCCTCTCAGTAGTCATCAACTGCCTTTAACTAGTCATCCATTGCCTATCCATAGTCACCCACTGAATCTCGGTATGCATTATAGGGGTGTCCCACAAGGCCACACCCCTTCATCATGAGACCATTCCATCCTTTGCCATGCCTATTTAAATTATGGTGTGGGTGGTGGTGGGTGGTACTAGTGATCTTTCTGGCACAGGGCACAAAAATGTAGTTATGGCTCTGCACTGAACAATAAAGTTTAAACTGAGGTAAAAAAAAATATATTCATATACACTTAACTCTGCAGTGTAGATTTACTTCAGTACAAATGCTGAATCTACGGTAAAATAATCCTTTCTTTACACTTAATCTCCGCAGTCTTATCACTTAAACTCTGAAATGTAGATTTACTGAACATATAAGCAGAATCTGACATACAAACAGTTTTTCTTCTCGCTTCCTTGCCAGTCACAACTCCCAGATCAGTAGCCACCTACTCTGTGCCTCATGCCACACTGCACTGCACTACTCTCCTCACACTGCACTGCACTACTCTCCTCACACTGCTCATGATGGCAGCTCTCCTCTCTCTTTGATTCACACTGCACTCTCTTAACACACCTCGATGGCAGCTCTCCTCTCCAGTTGCTGACACATAGATGTCTTTCCGCCCGTGGCTTGCTCCTCCCCACTGTACTCCCGGACAGATCCCTCCAAGTTTGCATACTGTTTGAAAGTGATGTGCACCAATATCTTCCTTGCAGATTTCATCAATGACAACGCAGGGGGAGGTGATGGTGTGCTGAATGACAACGCAGGGGGAGGTGATGGTGTGCTGAATGACGACGTAGGGGGAGGTGATGGTGTGTTGAGAGACGTCGCAGAAGGAGGTGATGGTGTGGCTGAGAGATGACACGAGAGGGAGATGATGGTGTGGCTGAGAGACGCAGGGGGCATGATGTGACACAGGGGGCAGGATGTGATACAGGGGACAGGATGTGAGTCTTGCTAAACTGCTGTTCCATGATGCTGACCTTGTTAATATTCCTACTGTACACAAACAGGCATCTTCTGGACGATGGGATCTCCTACATGAGTAGTGAATACCGACTGAAGACGCCGTCTGCATCAGAGGATACAGTTCTTCAGAGGTTTCATATTGTGAGAAACCATCATGCAGGTAAGGTGCATGTTGAATTGAAAAGAATGTTCCCAGTGGGACGTGAAACAGGTGGCGTGTCATATTGCCACGCCCCATTTTAGCGGCCACGCCCCTTCTGGTATGTGACCATGCCCATTTTTCCCAACGCGCGCCTGCGGCGTGCACATATAACTTCTTTATAAGGCTTTTTTTCCCTTTTTTTTTTTTGGGGGGGGGGAGCCATTCTTAATCTTGCCCTGGGCTCCAAAAACCCTAGTTATGCCTCTGATAGCAGGTTACCATATAAATGACTGCCTGGATAAGATTGTTTAAATGTTTATTTAAAGAGTCATTTTAATGTAAATTACTTCATGTGTACTAATGTCAGTGGTGAACTCTTTCATGAATAATTTAGTAAAACGAAACAAAAGTGGTTTTCGAGTGCTTGCTGGTAACAATAGGTTAAAAACTTTAGTAGATTTAAGTCAGTGCTCAGATACCTAAAAAAAAACATAAAATAGATTTATACCACAGCCCGTACCACCAGAGCCGGCGCTACCCGCTCAGCAAGGGTATGCAATGCAGGGAGGCGCTGAGGTGAAGAGGCGCTTTCCCTGCTCTGCTACCCTGCTGCTGCCGGCAGCCGCTGTGCCTGTCAGACTGAATGACAGGTAGCGGCGCTGGCAGCGGGTAGCGCGGCTCCCTCCCCCTCCTCCTCCAGAGTGAGACTGCAGCAGGCAGCGCGCACTGTGCATACTCACCCCCTCTCACAGCTCCGCTGCCGCCGCCGACCTCTCGCGCTCCGAATTGTATCGGGTGTGTGGCCTAATCGCGGGAGGCGTGGCCACGCCCCCTTATGGAAAGCATAAAACAAAAAAATCTTTATAGTGTCTGATGATCCCTGTGCCCCCAGCCCTCAGCCAGGGTCATTTCGGTGTGGGAGGGTGATTAGTGTGATCACTCCCCCCCCCCTCCCCCACCTGTACAGGAACAGGCAGAGGCTCAGCATTAGCAGCATGTGCCGTGCTCCCAGGATGAGTGCCTTATGCTGCTGCCTAGTAAAGAGGGATGGTGGTGGGAGTGCTGCAGACCAGGCTAGGTCCCAGGCCCGGGAAATTAGCACCCGCTCCCTCCAAATCCCCCCCCCTCCCTCGGCATCACTACCGACATCCTACAGCCGTTGCTGCTGAAGTAACAGAGCCTGCAAGAAACCGGAGGCAGAGAAGGAAGAGGAGGAGCAGCGCCTGAGCCGGGACCTCCTGCAGGTAACGGGGCTGCACTGTGGAGGGAATGAGGGCTGTACCTGGCATAGGGGGTTATTCAGAGATGAACGCAGATGGATGCATAGGCAGCCGGATCTGCGTTCATCTCTGCACATGCTGAGGGCCGCCCAGCACAAGGCAAGGTCGCCCAGCATGTGTGACGCCGCCTCCCGATGCATCCGAAATTTGATTGAGGACGCATCTGATCTAAGGTTGACCCCTGGCAGTGCAGCCTGGTCAGCAGCCATTTTTTGGGGGGAGCGGCTACGTGTGACGTCCCGGCCTGCCCCCATTTTTCCAGCGTCACCCCAGCAACAACTTAACTCCACTACGCTGTCGCCTATCAATCACTTTGTGGTCGCATCCATTGGGGAAGTGACCGCAATGTGTGTGGCCTCATGCCCACTGTGCATGCACAGTTTGCTGCACTGGCAAACTGCGCTGAGGGCCGCAATTGCAGTGGGGTCTCAATGACCTTCATAATGTGTATAATGGGCTGTACCTGGCATAATGTGTATAATGGGCTCTACTCTGGCGTAACGTGTAATAGCGGCTCTCCTGTATGGCATAAGGTGTATAAGGGTACTACTGTGCGGTGTAATGTGACTAACGGACACTACTGTGCGGTGTAATGTGACTAATGGACACTGCTGTTCGGTGTAACGTGACTAACGGACACTGCTGTGTGGTATAATGTGACTAATGGACACTACTGTGCGGGGTTATGTGAACTGGCACTATTCTGTGGCCCTATACTTTTTGCGCGCGCCTTCGGCGCGCACTGTCCCTGTTCTAAGCATGGCCAGAGGGAACTGTTGCCCTGAGGTCTTCAAGATCTAGAACTGGCCCTGTCATCGATTTTAAATGTGAATAAGTGGCACTCTTATGTGGCATAATATGAATCAGGGACACTACGTTTGGGTTAATGTGCATAAGATTGTAATACTGTGTGGCGTAATTTGAATTGTGGGTACCTTTGTGGTCACGCCGCTTCCTTGTGTGGCCACACCCCTTTTTTGCAGTGCGCGCTATCCCTTTTTTATGGATGAGAGGGCGCAAATTTATTATTTGCAGGGGGCCGCCAAACACTCTAGCACCGGCCCTGCGTACCACAATCCGGGGTTAAACAGCATACTACGGCCCTCATTCCGAGTTGTTCGCTCGCTAGCTGCTTTTAGCAGCATTGCACACGCTAGGCTGCTGCCCTCTGGGAGTGTATCTTAGCTTAGCAGAATAGCAAATGAAAGATTAGCAGAACTGCTACGAAATAATTCTTTGCGGTCAGCGGTGAGGTTACTTTCGGTCAACCGCTGACCGCAAAGTTCCCACCATTGGCTACAATGGAGCGCATAGGCGCTACATTGTATCTGTGTCGTGTGCTGCCTGACAGACACTACAGGAGCACACAGCCAATCAGGAGAGTGTAACGACGTGGCGCTCCCTGATTGGCTGAAGGGACCCTCTTTGACACGAGTCAGGGGGGGTCCAGGCAGTCGGGGAAAGGGGTCCTATGTGTAAACATGGGGCCCCTTTCAGTGCGTGGTCGGGTTTCCATTCTATTATTTTGCCAAGTACGTGGATTATACAAAGAACAGAAGGTACACTGGATTATGTGAGTATAATATTTTTCGCAGGTACCCCTAGGATTCTACATGGAGTAGAGGACCGAGCCTCGTGGGAACATAGGTAAGTATGTGTATATGTTGGTGTGCATGTATGTAATAAAGTTGTACTGTCACGGTGTGTGTGTCCTGTTTTTATTGGGGTATTTTTTTAGTAGTAGTACTACAGGTACCAGCGGGCCCGGTTTTCCACCGCATGCTGGTACTTGTGGTTCTCCAAGTACCAGCTTGCGGGGGAGGCTTGCTGGGACTTGTAGTACTGCTACTAAAAACAATATTCACATTTTGTAAACAAGGCTATCAGCCCCCCATCCGCCGCCCTTGGCCAGGGGTGACTAGTTGGGGTTTTAATGGCACGGCCGCAGGGACCGATATCAAAGTGTCCCCCGGCTGTGGCATTATCTGCCCAGCTAGTGGAGCCCGGTGCTGGTTTCAAAAATACGGGGGACCCCTACGCTTTTTGTCCCCCATATTTTTGGAACGAACCAGGACCAGGCGCAGAGCCCGGTGGTGGTTGATTAAATATGGGGGAACCCCTGTCATTTTTCCCCCCATATTTTTTCAACCAGGACCGGCTCAAAGAGCCCGAGGCTGGTTATGCTTAGGAGGGGGGACCCCACGCAATTTTTTTTTCAGATTTTACACTAAACAGACCCTTTCCCATAGATAACCATGCACAGATCTCACTGATCCGTGCATGGTTATCCAAACTCGACTGGAAAAAGCAGGTCTATTTTATTGCTGCTTTTTTTAACGAATCGAAAAAAAAACAGACCCGCACTTGAGCAATCAGAAACTAACACCCAAATACGAATGAATAGTGAATGCCTGTATTCTATGAAATAACAGCCGCGTTTGACCGATGGTCTATTCATTCGTATTTCTGAACGTTGTCATTCAAACCATTACGAATAGTCCAAACACTGCCGAGATTGGTGCTTAGTGAATTCCCGGATTGGGACTTAGAAACCCCCCCACAAATCGGACAAACTCGGATTCTTAGTAAATACTGGCCACGGTATCCACTGGGTGGGGATGCACTCTCGCTATGAAGAAATCAATCAATGTGAAGCAGTCAATCGTCCCCGTAGCTTTTAATGTCAACGTTTCGGCCTGTTAACACTTAACAGGCCTTTCTCAAGACAGGTGACACATCAGATCAGGTGTTCAATTGCATTGACAGAAAAGAAAAATATCTGTAAGAACAATGATCATAATTAAAATCACATGCCTCACCGGTACCTGGGAAACCTCACACCAATAGAGAAATATCACCAAATAATTGGGTGCACACTATGCTAAAGGTATCACCAATGTGTTAACATCCAACAAAGTCGGCTCATAATAGCCCATACCTGTCACGCACCATATGCCCTCAAAGGATCATTCGAGATCATATAACATAGTAACTTATGCAGATGGCGGAGGACTCAATGTCCATCAAACTGTCACACAAAAGGACATAAAAACTTATTAGGGCTACCTCTTAATCAGAATTCAACAGCTCTGAGTGGCTCATCACCAGTGTCAACCATGCTGGTATTCACCAGGAAAAAATAGAAAATTACCTTATACAGAGACATCATCAGAAACAGATGCAGCCACGGCTGTTAATGCTCAAAGTGCTGCCGAAGGAGGGACAAAGTCTAACATCAATGTACAGCAGGTTTAGCAATATAATACATGAAGGAATAATAATATTCAGCAACTTACTCAGAGCAGGAGGCGTCATGCGTGTGGCTGCATAACCCTCCTGACTCCAGAGTGCATTTAAATACCGCGCCAACCGGAAGTGACGCAGATCGCGGGACAGCTTGCAAAAATACTTAAATCCTATATATAAACAAATAAAGTAAACACACTGCCTATGGGTCATCCCCATGGCGGTTTCAGCTTACTCCAAGCTGGCATCAACAGTGTAGCTCTCTGGTCGTGCCGCAGCCGCTAACAGCGGGCGTGCGGGTCACGGACCGGAAATGACGTCATGGTGTGTTCCACTGCAGCGGAAGTGTCACTGAGGTGTGCAGCTCCAACAGAGAGCTGGTCAATATTTACACATCAGTGTGTTATCACAGGCTACAATGCAACAGTCATCAGAGTGGGCAAATACTAGATATTAATGGTGCATAGTGTGAATAAATATCTCGATTAAAGCACACTTTTTTTCACCTGATAACAGTCTCCGAGTGCCGCCTTCCATTGCACATATACTGAGTCTTTACAGCCTAAGGAGGGCACCGGAGCAGGTACCCAGCAGGGACGAGGAGTGCCGGATCTTGCAGCACAGTATATATATATATATATATATGTATGCAGAAATAAGGTGGCACTCACCAGACTGATGAAATATTAAAACAAACGTCCTTTAATCCTATGTTTTGGGATCTCGCCCGTTGTCAGGGACAAGTATCACAAACATAAACTCAATAAAGCCAACATAAATACCCTCCCAGCGGCCAATTAGCCTCTGTCCCATCTCACCTGCTGCTCTCCGCCATCAGACCGCCAGCGTCCTTCTCCAAGAATAGAGATTGCAGCTCCGCTGACGTCATCCAGCGGCACCAGTCAGTGTGAGGTGGGAGGGCTTGCAGGTTTACTAAAGGTCCATACACACTAGACGACGTCGCTCTATGAACGTCGTCATCTAGTGTTTATCCTCCCGGGCCGGGCGGTTGGCAGCTGCCCGTATACCCTGAGTAATATGACAGCTCATATCGCTCAGTGATGTCATGCAGCCGCCGGCCGTGCATGCAGCTCCTGTACGACAATCCAGATCGAGCATGCATGCACTGCTAACAGTGACGATCGCTGCCGACCTGTGGGGCCGCACATCAATCTTCACTGGTGGCATACACACTTGCCGAGAATATGAGCGACGTCACTCAAGAAGGGGGAAAATGAGTGACGTCGCTCATTTTATTGGTAAGTGTGTATGGGCCTTAAGCCATTCATCACTCATCGCTCACTGAGGTAATGGAGCCCTCCATATTGCGGAACTAGGCTAGTGCACAGTAGCCGATCCCCGCTGACACCGATATAGGCGGCGGGGATCCGGTGGGGGGGGACGAGACATTGGCAAGTGTGTATGCGGCGGCCGGGACAGGCAGCAATGACGGGGAAGGGGGGGAGGGGGGGGGGACGATGGCCATGCTGCAACTGCAGCACGGCTGCCGTTAATGAGGACCTCCCTCGTCTGTACATGTTCACACTGGACGAGATTGTGAAAGATCTCGCTCAGGTCAGCCCGTCTGAGCGAGATCTTTCACTTTCTCATCTAGGCCCTCATTCCGAGTTGTTCGCTCGCAAGGCGATTTTAGCAGAGTTACACACGCTAAGCCGCCGCCTACTGGGAGTGAATCTTAGCTTCTTAAAATTGCGAACGATGTATTCGCAATATTGCGATTACAAACTTCTTAGCAGTTTCAGAGTAGCTTCAGACTTACTCGGCATCTGCGATCAGTTCAGTGCTTGTCGTTCCTGGTTTGACGTCACAAACACACCCAGCGTTCGCCCAGACACTCCCCCGTTTCTCCGGCCACTCCTGCGTTTTTTCCGGAAACGGTAGCGTTTTTATCCACACGCCTATAAAACGCCGTGTTTCCGCCCAGTAACACCCATTTCCTGTCAATCACACTACGATCGCCGGAGCGAAGAAAAAGCCGTGAGTAAAAATACTATCTTCATAGCAAAATTACTTGGCGCAGTCGCAGTGCGAACATTGCGCATGCGTACTCAGTAGAAAAACGCTGCGATGCGAAGATTCTTTCCGAGCGAACGACTCGGAATGAGGGCCCTAGTGTGTATGGGGCTTTAGATCTTGAGTGACGATTTCGAAATGTACGAGATCTATCTTTATTGGCATTGGTGTTACCTAACCATGAATATATTTGTAATCCTGTTGCACTTTATGCATTTTTTCTTTTTTTAAAGCAATTACTGTAGATCCTTTTTGTATTGCTCCATCTGGGTATTGAGTTTCTTCATCCACGAATTCTGTTTGCCCTATAACAAGATGACTTTGTGTGTCGTTTCAAATTCCATTAGTTTCTGTTTAGTAACACTCAGTTCTCTTGTGGATTCTTCAATTACTAGCAATAGAAGGTCCACTGAGCATTTGTTTACTACTGAAATCCAATTCCAGCAGAAAGGCACATTATGGCGACCAATTGTTGGAGTATTGTGAATCCTGAACCCGCGAGGGATCTGCTTATTTTTATAATAGTCCGAAAGACTAATCCCGTGGTACGGAAAGTCGCACTCTTTCTGCTTCAGTTTGAGCCACTGTTTGTATAATAGCTCAGGTGTAAATGCAGAGAATCATCATCCAAACCCTGTTTATACAAAATAAAGTAGTCAAGTTGGATATAACAGATGTAGATAGACAAAGACCTCAACATTTTTTGAGGAGAAAACCAGGCTGTTTTCGATGCCTGGGCTGCACTACGTACAGGGCATTGACCATAGGTGATTCTTTTTGTCATCCACACACAGGGAAACATTACAAAATTAGACACACAGTGATGTGTAGTACCTCCCATGTCATTTATATGTTGACATGTCCATGTGCTCTGTCATACATTGGGAAAACCCAGTGACAGTTTAAAGAACATATGGCATTGCACAGGACAGCCATTAGACAGGCATTAGAAACAAGCTCCAGCGATCAACCTGTAGCAAGGCACTGTGCACGGGCTAAACATAGCATCGCCAGTATGAGAGCTATTATTATAGACCATGTTCCCGCAAATCTCAGGGGCGGCAATAGGGCAAAAAAATTGTTGCAACTGGAGAGTAGATGGATATATACTTTAAATACTATAGCTCCCAAAGGCCTTAACGAAACATTAGGATTGCAATGTTTTCTGTGAATATATATCTTGCTGGCATCGTTGATAAAAAATTTTCATGGTTTTGCAGTACTATACTAATACATAAGCTTATATGGTCTATCTTTTTATGTAGTCTATTGAATCTGTGATGTATGTCCAAAAGGACTTGTTTTTATTAATTGTTGTTTCTCTTACTTCCTAGAGGATGCTGGGGTCCATATTAGTACCATGGGGCATAGACTGGTCCACTAGGAGCCATGGACACCTTAAGACTTTAATAGTGTGGGCTGGCTCCTCCCTCTATGCCCCTCCTACCAGACTCAGTTTAGAAAATGTGCCCGGTGGAGCCGGTCACAGCTGGTGGGGCTCTACAGAGCTTTTCTGGTTTTATTGTTTTTTAAGATATTAGGCACAGGGAGGCTGCTGGTAACAGCCTCCCTGCTTCGTGGGACTTAGGGGGGGGGGAGTAGTGTCCAACCCTCAGAGGTTAATGGATACTATCTCCACTAACAGGACATTAAGCTTCTGAGGGTGATGATTGTTAGCCCGGGTTCACTACGGCTGGCCGGCGGTCGGGCTCCCGGCGACCAGCATACCGGCGCCGGGAGCCCGACCGCCGGCTTACCGACAGTGTGGCGAGGGCAAATGAGCCCCTTGCGGGCTCGCTGCGTTCGCCACGCTACGGGCACGGTGGCGCGCTACGCGCGCCACACTATTTTATTCTACCTCTATGGGGGTCGTGGACCCCCACGAGGGAAAATAAGTGTCGGTATGCCGGCTGTCGGGCTCCCGGCGCCGGTATACTGAGCGCCGGGAGCCCGACCGCCGGTATACAGAAGACCACCCTGTTAGCCCCCGAGAGCACCCCTAGCCAGAAGTTTGCAGTGATGAGTGTGACACCGGTGACCCGACAAGCGGGGAGCCAGTGTGTATGGCGGCAATAGGGTGGGAGCGCAGTACTGACACTGTGCTCTGGAAGGCTCAGCGGTACATCAGGTGCGGCGCTGTGAGGGGTGCCTTGAGCCAGCGCAAATACCCTGAAAACTGGTCATTTCTACTATCAGGGGCGTTAGTTCTGCTGCTAGTTTATAACACCTCAGGCCAGTATAATCCATTAAAGTGCGGGAAGATGCACCATGTTTGGGGGCAGAGCTTCTCAACACAGTGGACCCAGCAGCTCACCAGCGCCATTTTCTTTCTGCAGTTTATCACTGAGAGACACTGACAGGGAGCGCTGACCCGCCACATGACTCCAGCTATCCTGTGCGGTACCAGCGGGTTGTAGAAGGGGGGGGGGGAGACTGTAATTTACTGCGTAATCTATTAAGGGGACACCGTCAGCGCCACGCAGTTACTCTGTCACTGCTTACTGGGGCGCTGTGTGTGCTGGCTCCAATCTCTGTGTTTCTCTGAAGGTACTTGGGGGAAACTGTGTCTGACATTTTCCTGTGTGTGTGTGTATGTAAATTCTCACATAACCATGTCTAGGGACTCCGTGTCTTATGCGGCAGAATATGTATCTTCTCCAGAGTAATCCATTCCATGTACTCAGGAATGTAATATTTTGTCTCAGCCTTCAGAATCCGAGCCCCAGTGGGTGGTTTCTATTAAGGGCATGATATCCCAGATTTCCACTAGGATTGCACATTATGAGACTGAATTACAAATTTGAAAACAATCTGTGGAGGTTTTGTCTGGTTCTGTCCCCAATACCTCAAAATCCCCTAGTGTATCCAAGAAACGTGCACTTGCTCAGATTATGCAGGTCGACATGGACACCGACTCATGACATAGCAGAGGGTGATACGGATATGCGGGGGTGGGGGTGGTGGGGGGGGAGGGGTGAGGCTTCCCTGGAAAGAGGGGTGCATCTCATGATTGAGGCCATTAGGGATGTGTTACACAATAAGAATGTCTTCCTGACCTTCCCGGCATCTAAGGAATTAAATGCTTTATTTGAAAAATCCTGGGTAAATCCAGAGAAAAAAGTCCAGATCCCAAAGAGGATTCTTGTGGCTTTTCCTTTCCCTGAGGATGATAGGAAAAAGTGGGAAAATCCGTCTATAGTAGACGCTTCTGTATCTAGACTGTCTATTAAGGTGGTTTTATCTGTCCCGGGGTCTACTGCTTTGAAAGAACCGGCTGACCGCAAAATTGAAACTACACTCAAATCCATATACACTGCTTCAGGCCCACTATTGCCTGTGCATGGATTTCTAAAACCATAGTAAAGCGGTCAGGAACATTGCTAGAGGACTTAGATTCTATGGATAGAAGTGACATTGAATTGTTTTTACGTAATATATAGGATTCTGTGGGTTTCATGGTGGAGGCCATGAAGGGCCTGGGTAATCTGACTGCAAGGGCATTGTCCATGGCTGTCTCGGCATGCAGGGGACTCTGGCTATGCCAATGGTCTACAGACACGGAATCCAGGAGAAGTGTGGAGAACCTACCCTTCACAGGTCAGGCTCTATTTTGGAAGCATTGGATGCGTGCATCTCCACTGCAATCGCTGGTAAGTCAACCTTTCTTCCCTCAGCATCTCAGTCGTTGAATAAACCTTTTTCTATGTCCTCTGTGCAGTCCTTTCGGTCTGCAAAAGCTAAAAAGTCCGAGACTCCTACCACATTCTTCAGAGGTGGGCAAGCAAAATCCCAAAAAAATGGCACCGGCAGGTTCCCAAGACCAGAAACCTGCCTCTGTGTCCTCAAAATCCTCAGCATGATGGTGGACCTCCCTGCCTGGAGAATGGGCAGGTGGGAGCGAGACTCAGATGTTTCAGTCATGTCTGGGTGTCATCCGGTCTGGATCCCTGGGTACAGGATATTGTGTCCCAGGGGTACAAACTGGAGTTTCAAGAGCTCCCACCCCACAGGTTCTTTAAATCAGGACTGCCAGCTTTGCTGACAGAAAGGGCTATCCTTCAGGAAGCCATTCACAAATTGGAAAGGTTAGATGTAATTGTTCCAGTTCCACCTCATCTGGTAAACCAGGGTTACTATTCAAACCTATTTGTGGTACCAAAACCGGATGGTTCGGTCAGGCCGATTTTGAACCTGAAGTCGCTAAACGCTTATCTGAGGGAATTCAAGTTCAAAATGGAGTATCTGAGAGCAGTGATCTCAGGGCTGGAGGAGGAAGAGTTTCTGGTGTCCTTGGACATCAAGGATGCGTACCTCCACATTCCGATTTGGCCGCCACACCAGGCTTATCTTAGATTTGCGCTGTTGGACTGTCACTATCAGTTCCATGCACTGCCATTCGGCCTCTCCACAGCACCGAGGGTATTCACCAAGGTAATAGCAGAGATGATGATTCTCCTCCGCAGGCAGGGGGTGAATGTAATTCCTTATCTGGACGATCTGCTGATAAAGGCATCTTCTAGGGAAAGGTTATTGCAGTCCATTGCTCCTGCTCAGGGAACATGGATGGATCCTGAATCTTCCAAAGTCACATGTGGAGCCAACAAGGAGATTGTCTTTCCTGGGGATGATCCTTGACACGGAAGTGCAGAGGGTATTTCTACCAGTGGAAAAGGCGTTGGTGATCCAAGCTATGATCCAGGATGTCTTGAAGCCTACTCGGGTATCGGTTTATCAGTGCATTTGCCTTCTGGGGAAGATGGTTGCCTCCTACGAGGCTCTTCATTGCAGAAGATTTCATGCAAGGTCCTTCCAACTGGATCTCCTGGACAAATGGTCGGATCTCATCTGCATATGCACCAGAGGATACATCTGTCGACAAAAGCCAGGATTTCACTTCTGTGGTGGCTACAATTGCCTCACCTTCTCGAGAGCCGCAGGTTCGGGATACAGAACTGGATCCTCCTAACTACGGAAGCAAGGGGAGACCTTCCAAGGAAGGTGGTCAAGTCTGGAATCCATTCTACAAATCAACATTTTGGAACTAAGAGCCATGTACAACGGTCTTCTACAAGTGGCACATCTTCTGCAAGATCGGGCCATTCAGGTGCAGTCGGACAATGTAATGACGGTGGCCTACATAAACCGACAGGGCGGAAAGAAGAGCAGAGCTGCAATGTCAGAGGTAAAAAAGAATCATCCTCTGAGCAGAAAGGCACGCATAGGCGCTGTCAGCAATCTTCATTCCAGGAGTGGACAACTGGGAAGCGGACTTCCCCAGCAGACACGATCTCCATCCAGGAGAATGGGGCCTCCATCCGGAGGTGTTCACGGAGGTGACAAATCTTTGGGGTTTACCCCAAATAGACATGATGGCCTCCCGTCTCAACAAGAAGCTTCGGAGGTACTGTTCCAGATCCAGAGACCCGCAAGCAGTGGAGGTGGACGACCTGGTGACTCCGTGGTTGTTCCAGTCAGTGTACGTGTTTCCTCCACTTCCACTCATTCCAAGGATTCTAAAACTCATAAAGAGAACAAGGGTTCAGGCAATCCTCATTGCTCTGGACTGGCCAAGAAGGGCTTAGTACGAGGATCTTCTGGATCTACTGCTGGAAGATCCAAGGCCTTTTCCTCTTCGGGAGGACATACTGCAATAGGGGCCATTCGCTTATCAAGACTTACCACGGCTGTGTTTGACGGCATGGTGGTTGAACGCCAGATATTAGCTCAGAAGGGCATTCTGAGCAAGGTTATTCCTGCCCTGATACAGGCTAGGAAAGGAGTAACATCTAAACATTACCATCGCATTTGGAAAAAGTATGTATCTTGTGTGAATCCAAGAAGTTTCCCATGGTGGAGTTTCAACTGGGACGGTTTTTCCTCTTCCTGCAAGCAGGTGGGGAGATGGGCCTGAGTTTGGGATCCATAAAGGTCCAGATTTCGGCCTTGTCCATTTTCTTCCAGAAACAACTGGCTTTCCTCCCTGAGGTTCAGACTTTCTTGAAAGGGGTTCTGCACATACAGCCTCCCTTTGTGCCACCTATGGCACCCTGGGATCTTAACGTGGTGTTACAGTTCCTCCAGTCGAATTGGTTTGAGCCTCTACAGGAGGTTGAGGTCAAGTTTCCCACGTGGAAGGCTGTCACTTTGTTGGCCTTAGCTTCTGCTAGACATGTGTCAGAGTTGGGGGATTTGTCTTGTAAAAGCCCCTACTTGTTCTTGCAGGAAGATAGAGCTGAGCTCTGGACATCACTAGGGTTTTTTTATCCCGGGAAAGAACCACGGAACCAAAGAAGAAAACCTCTTTGTGGGGGCACTCATTTAAAGATTATTGTTTAAAAAGTTTATTTAATTAAATTCATTAAAATTATTTGTACGTGTAATTTCCTTTTGCTACACCTCTGTAAAGGTTAGCAGACAGAAGACATCTAACAAGACAATATAACAAGTGACACTTCCTATAGAATTAGTTAATATTTTACCTTCTATTTATTGAAGAGGACTGTATTTCTTTGCGCATCTTTCAGGAAAATCCGTTTCTGTTATAGTTTACCACAATACAACGGTATTCCAGCATGTATAGTAATTAGGTAGCAGTTAGTATCCCACACTATGTTTTTATGTGGGTATATATTATTTAAAGTGCAATCAAAAGATCTTTAGGAAGTGGATATTCACAGCCTGGTGAATGAATATGTAAGTTAAGTATTAAATTAATTACGTGGTGTTTAGAAATTGCATGAGAAATTATTAGGCAGTAATACCACGTCGGGCATTTACATAGAGAAAAACCGCTATTCCAGTAATATATCTTATATTAACCTATGATAGGTATAGAGGGTCAGACCAAGGCCGGGTGTCCGCCAACTTCTACTGCCTTCCCATGTGTGGAACTCCACAGTGAATGGGAGGTGAGAGGGTCAGGAGGCCGGCGCTGGTGTGAAGAAAGAAGAGGGTGCTTGCTGCTGTTGATAGCCGCGGGTCACAGAGTCTCTGGTGGCCCGAGGGTCATTGCAGAGAGACGAGTCCCGCAGCTTGTCAATGAGAGAGCACCGGAATACCTGTGTATGAGGTTCTTGTGTGTGCGGTCGCCGCTGTAATAGGGCTCGTGTCTCTCTTGCCGGCCGTGATCGGAGCCGTGTTCTCTGCACGGGGATTCCGAATGACGTCTGTAAGTTGAACGTACGTTTCACCCAGGGCAGGGCTTGTTCACCAAAAAGTCCTGAGTGGGAGTTCCTTAGATCCCTTTTTATTTATCTTTGAACCAATCAGATAATTCCATGTGGAATGGTTAATGATATGCTCAATTACAGCCGTGTTTTGTTCTCAATTAAGTAGTTAACAGAAATCACTGGGAGAACGGGATTTTAATAAGGAATAGTGGATATAACCGTCAGTTTTTACTGCAGAGAGATTGCTTACAAATTACTGAGTTGAAATTGTGCGTATATGTGATGTTTGTAAGCATAATTAACCATTATTCATATAGTAGGCTGAGTTAATTCCTACTAGGGCTGGACATTAATTAATTTCTTACACTTCATGTAGTTTTTCCAATTTGTGTCATAGGGTTACCCAGCACACCAGTCAGATTACTATGATAGTTGAATAAGAAAAATTGTATAAGAAGAAATCAGCATTTAGTATAATAAGGAGGTATGAAACAGGGTTGAGACCTTAAGTTTAATTTGTTGAATATAGTGTTATTAATTGAATTAAATTATTTATATATTTATTTCAGGAGGACGTATTTTAGAACCTTATGTGATGTTTTACTATTATTCCGTAAGCAATTAGCATTATCATATGTCTATAATATCAGTGGTTAGTGGCAGTAAGTAATACTGACCCATAGCAATTTGTTTGTATTTTGGACATATGTGGATACTGGGATAAAATGAAGAGAAATGGGGAGGAGTGATAGAGAAAAATAACAGAAGAAAAATTAATAATAATAGATGAAAAATTATATATATATATATATATATATATATATAAAAATGACAGAAGAAACATTTTTTATTTTTTATTTTTCAAACTGACAATAACGCACCATAACTTATGTTTTCATTAAGTCCCTTGGGGGAGAGGGACCCCAGTGTGAAGATCCATTTGCTCTCCTTTTTTAAGAGTGCGTTATTTAGATCCCCACCTCTGAGTCCCAATTGTATTTTCTCCAACCCAAAGATTTTTAGTCCTTCAAAGGAACCATGGTGTTTGATGTAAAAATGTTTGGCAACTGTTGTAAGTGGTTTAAACTTCTTCATGTCTGACTCGGCATTCCTGATAGTACCAATGTGCTCCAGCGCACGTTGTTTAAGCATCCTGGAGGTCATGCCGACATAAAAGATCTGACAGGGACAGGTTATACAGTACACTACGTTTTTGGTTTTACAGTTAAAAAATCCTGGTAGGGGGTGTTCTCGCCCAAACTTGTCTGTTATTGTGTCCCTGTGCTGGATGTGTTTGCAAACTTTGCATGAACCACATGGAAAACTACCTTTTGCATTTGTAATTCTGGGGGGTCTGGCTGTAAAGTGACTTCTAACTAGTCGATCCTTCAAGTTCGGTGATCTCCTCCAGCTCATTGCTACTTGGTCTTTGAGGAGTTCTTCCAAATCCGGGTCTGTACGTAGGATCTGCCAGTGCTTTTGGATGATATGTTTAATATCACGCCACTCCGCACAGAAGTTTCCCACAAATCTCACTTGTGTGTCTTGGGTGAGTGTTTTCCTGTCTTTAAAGATGAGACTCTCTCTCTTAATTGGTCTCACTTCATTTCTGGTCCTCTTAATGGATCTATTGCTATATCCTCTGTTACGGAGTCTTTGGGCAAGTTCTTGGCTTTTATACTGGAAAATTGTATCATCCGTGCAATTTCTTTTCAGCCTCAGGAACTCCCCTTTCGGTATATTCTTGACCGTAGGTGGAAAGTGGGAGCTGGAATGATGAAGCAGGGAATTAGTGGCAGTCGGTTTCCTAAACAATTCTGTGCCTATGTTGTTGTCCACATCCCGATAGATGGAGAGGTCAAGAAATGAGATCCTCTCCCTGCTCGCTTCATATGTGAATTTCAGATTTAAATCGTTTGCATGTAGATCCCGAATGAAATTCTCCAATGAGCCTTTGTCTCCGTCCCAGGCTGAAAAGGAATGATCACCACACCAGGAGGATTCTTTTATGGATGCGTTATATAGACGACGTGCTGCTCATCTGGGACGGAGACAAAGGCTCATTGGAGAATTTCATTCGGGATCTACATGCAAACGATTTAAATCTGAAATTCACATATGAAGCGAGCAGGGAGAGGATCTCATTTCTTGACCTCTCCATCTATCGGGATGTGGACAACAACATAGGCACAGAATTGTTTAGGAAACCGACTGCCACTAATTCCCTGCTTCATCATTCCAGCTCCCACTTTCCACCTACGGTCAAGAATATACCGAAAGGGGAGTTCCTGAGGCTGAAAAGAAATTGCACGGATGATACAATTTTCCAGTATAAAAGCCAAGAACTTGCCCAAAGACTCCGTAACAGAGGATATAGCAATAGATCCATTAAGAGGGCCAGAAATGAAGTGAGACCAATTAAGAGAGAGAGTCTCATCTTTAAAGACAGGAAAACACTCACCCAAGACACACAAGTGAGATTTGTGGGAAACTTCTGTGCGGAGTGGCGTGATATTAAACATATCATCCAAAAGCACTGGCAGATCCTACGTACAGACCCGGATTTGGAAGAACTCCTCAAAGACCAAGTAGCAATGAGCTGGAGGAGATCACCGAACTTGAAGGATCGACTAGTTAGAAGTCACTTTACAGCCAGACCCCCCAGAATTACAAATGCAAAAGGTAGTTTTCCATGTGGTTCATGCAAAGTTTGCAAACACATCCAGCACAGGGACACATTAACAGACAAGTTTGGGCGAGAACACCCCCTACCAGGATTTTTTAACTGTAAAACCAAAAACGTAGTGTACTGTATAACCTGTCCCTGTCAGATCTTTTATGTCGGCATGACCTCCAGGATGCTTAAACAACGTGCGCTGGAGCACATTGGTACTATCAGGAATGCCGAGTCAGACATGAAGAAGTTTAAACCACTTACAACAGTTGCCAAACATTTTTACATCAAACACCATGGTTCCTTTGAAGGACTAAAAATCTTTGGGTTGGAGAAAATACAATTGGGACTCAGAGGTGGGGATCTAAATAACGCACTCTTAAAAAAGGAGAGCAAATGGATCTTCACACTGGGGTCCCTCTCCCCCAAGGGACTTAATGAAAACATAAGTTATGGTGCGTTTCTGTCAGTTTGAAAAACAAAAAATAAAAAATGTTTCTTCTGTCATTTATATATATATATATATATATATATATATATATATATATATAATTTTTCATCTATTATTATTAATTTTTCTTCTGTTATTTTTCTCTATCACTCCTCCCCATTTCTCTTCATTTTATCCCAGTATCCACATATGTCCAAAATACAAACAAATTGCTATGGGTCAGTATTACTTACTGCCACTAACCACTGATATTATAGACATATGATAATGCTGATTGCTTACGGAATAATAGTAAAACATCACATAAGATTCTAAAATACGTCCCCCTGAAATAAATATATAAATAATTTAATTCAATTAATAACACTATATTCAACAAATTAAACTTAAGGTCTCAACCCTGTTTCATACCTCCTTATTATACTAAATGCTGATTTCTTCTTATACAATTTTTCTTATTCAACTGTCATAGTAATCTGACTGGTGTGCTGGGTAACCCTATGACACAAATTGGTAAAACTACATTAAGTGTAAGAAATTAATTAATGTCCAGCCCTAGTAGGAATTAACTCAGCCTACTATATGAATAATGGTTAATTATGCTTACAAACATCACATATACGCACAATTTCAACTCAGTAATTTGTAAGCAATCTCTCTGCAGTAAAAACTGACGGTTATATCCACTATTCCTTATTAAAATCCCGTTCTCCCAGTGATTTCTGTTAACTACTTAATTGAGAACAAAACACAGCTGTAATTGAGCATATCATTAACCATTCCACATGGAATTATCTGATTGGTTCAAAGATAAATAAAAAGGGATCTAAGGAACTCCCACTCAGGACTTTTTGGTGAACAAGCCCTGCCACGGGTGAAATGTACGTTCAACTTACAGACGTCACGGTGACGTCATTCGGAATCCCCGTGCAGAGAACACGGCTCCGATCACGGGCGGCAAGAGAGACACGAGCCCTATTACAGCGGCGACCGCACACACAAGAACCTCATACACAGGCATTCCGGTGCTCTCTCATTGACAAGCTGCGGGACTCGTCTCTCTGCAATGACCCTCGGGCCACCAGAGACTCTGTGACCCGCGGCTATCAACAGCAGCAAGCACCCTCTTCTTTCTTCACACCAGCGCCGGCCGCCTGACCCTCTCACCTCCCATTCACTGTGGAGTTCCACACATGGGAAGGCAGTAGAAGTTGGCGGACACCCGGCCCTGGTCTGACCCTCTATACCTATCATAGGTTCATATAAGATATATTACTGGAATAGCGGTTTTTCTCTATGTAAATGCCCAACGTGGTATTACTGCCTAATAATTTCTCATGCAATTTCTAAACACCACGTAATTAATTTAATACTTAACTTACATATTCATTCACCAGGCTGTGAATATCCACTTCCTAAAGATCTTTTGATTGCACTTTAAGTAATATATACCCACATAAAAACATAGTGTGGGATACTAACTGCTACCTAATTACTATACATGCTGGATTACCGTTGTATTGTGGTAAACTATAACAGAAACGGATTTTCCTGAAAGATGCGCAAAGAAATACAGTCCTCTTCAATAAATAGAAGGTAAAATATTAACTAATTCTATAGGAAGTGTCACTTGTTACATTGTCTTGTTAGATGTCTTCTGTCTGCTAACCTTTACAGAGGTGTAGCAAAAGGAAATTACACGTACAAATAATTTTAATGAATTTAATTAAATAAACTTTTTAAACAATAATCTTTAAATGAGTGCCCCCACAAAGAGGTTTTCTTCTTTGGTTCCGTGGTTCTTTCCCGGGACAAAAAAACCCTAGTGATTTTATTTGTCATTTCCTCGGGGGAGCACCGCCAACACCACTAATTATTCAAGAATTATTCCAGGTTACTTACTATAGGTTGGTTACAAACATATCTTATACACATTTTTCACAGCAGTGCAGGAATACCCCATTTCCATGTCTTCAAAGTTTTGCTGAGGTGTTCTCAGCTTCCTCCTGGCACGCTAATTTTATAGTTTTTCCAAGACATAGTCACCTCTCCTTTGCAGATAAAAGACCTAACTCTTTACACATTTTATATCAATCACCATTTTCATTTTCTCCTCCTAATGGGTTTACCTATATCTATTGTGAGTAATGTCAACCTTTAATCTTAAACTAGAACTCACCAATAAACGCAAAACAGAGGATTTTGCAAATATTTTTTCTGATATATCCTTACCCTCCACCTCTTTAACTGGTTGGGATGAGGATTTGCGAAAGTTAAAACATTTACTGCAGAAAAAGACTAGGGTCAATTGGGACCTAATAAGTCTGGAGAATTATATTAAACAAAAAATTATCCCAAGAGGGTTGAGACCAAAGGTATTTCCCAGTTACCCACTCATTAGTGACAATTTGCGAACTGACTGGGAGGGAGCCTTACTGAAGTGTTCAGCGGAATTACTACAAATTCTGACTAAACATAATAATCTGGTACTTGAGGAGGTAGGGAGAGAGATAGAAAATATTGGGAAAAGACTGGAAACTTTTGAACAAATCGCTTCCTTTCAAACTAAATTTGAACAAAATAAAAAAGAATTACAGGAATACGAAAAGACTATTATTGACAGAAAGAAATCTAAATTTTCTAGAGACCAAAAGGATTTCTCCACTGGAAAAATCTTCAAGTGGAATAGACCACAACATATAGATCGGCCCCCTAATCCGGAACGCTTCTCCTCCTCTGAAATTGACTCATCAGGGACAGACGAAGAGGGTAATGAGAACCGTTTCCATTCGGAAACAGAGAGATATCAGTCTTCCTATTTACCTCCTTTTTTAGAAAACAGCAAACCGCGGAGAGGGCGCCCAAAAGGAAGTCGAGGCGGGGTGGCAAGAAGAGGCAGAGGAGACCCAAGATGGGAATCCCCCCCGCCATCTCACTACCCCATAAGGAACCGCAGGAACTATTAACTCAGGAAGACAGTCTCTCTATCATCAATTTGTCCAAACACACTCTGAATAGTGATCATATAACTGTACTCTCTAGAGGTCTCACTTTTTCACCCACAAAGAAATTTGACCGATTTCAATGGGATAAAGACTTACATCTCTTTGGCAGAAAGTTATTATTAGCAAAATTCCATGCAAACAAAAAACATCAAGTACATTTACCAGGACAATCAGGCCCTACACAAAGTAGTGATGGCATAACCAATACACAGCCAGTGAACCTTACAGATGATGATCAGATGGCAATAAATATGTTGGAGGAATTACAAGCTGAAATAGAGGAACCACCAATGGAACAAACAGTTAGAACCATATGTAAAAGAAAATCTATTTTCTTTCCCCAAGATAACATTTGCCCGGAGGTCAGGGTTTTCACGCAAATGGTCTCCAGAGATCTAGATAAACTGCACAAAAAACACAAAGGGGCACTCTATCATAATCTCAACAGTAAAGAAAGAGCAGCCCTAAGTGAAATTGAGTCATGGGATGATATAGAAGTGAAAACCTCGGATAAGGGGGGTAATGTGGTCTTGTGGTCTAAGGACCTCTACACCAGAGAGGCCCTTAGACAATTAACTGATACCAACTGTTATAGGAAAACCTTGTTTAATCCTACAGAAAACTACCTGACATTGTACACGAGACTCATTGAAAAAGCCTTGAGGGAGGGTACAATCACCAAACCAGATTTCAAATTTTTACAGGTCATCAATCCCAGAATTCCTACTTTCTATCTATTGCCCAAAACGCATAAAAGTCTTACGAAACCCCCAGGAAGACCAATTGTCTCGGGGATAGGTGGTTTACTTGAACAAGCAAGTACTTTTGTCGATGTCCATCTAAGACATAATGTAACTATTCTTCCATCATATGTCCAAGATACAAATGATGTCCTTAGAAAAATTCAGGACATCAAACTAGAGGAAACACACCTGCTAGTTAGCTTGGATGTTGAGTCCCTCTATACCTCTATAGATCACCAAAAAGGTATAGAGGCTATTCGATACTTTCTGAACATGGAAGGCATGACTAACTTTCATCTTTTCATATTGGACCTCCTACACTTTGTTTTGTTCAATAATTACTTTATTTTCGACAATAAATTCTACATACAGACGAGGGGCAGAGCGATGGGAGCATCCTGTGCCCCTACGTATGCTAACTTGTTTTTGGGGTGGTGGGAGCGTGAATATGTTTTCCATGAAAGGAATGATCACCACACCAGGAGGATTCTTTTATGGATGCGCTATATAGACGACGTGCTGCTCATCTGGGACGGAGACAAAGGCTCATTGGAGAATTTCATTCGGGATCTACATGCAAACGATTTAAATCTGAAATTCACATATGAAGCGAGCAGGGAGAGGATCTCATTTCTTGACCTCTCCATCTATCGGGATGTGGACAACAACATAGGCACAGAATTCTTTAGGAAACCGACTGCCACTAATTCCCTGCTTCATCATTCCAGCTCCCACTTTCCACCTACGGTCAAGAATATACCGAAAGGGGAGTTCCTGAGGCTGAAAAGAAATTGCACGGATGATACAATTTTCCAGTATAAAAGCCAAGAACTTGCCCAAAGACTCCGTAACAGAGGATATAGCAATAGATCCATTAAGAGGGCCAGAAATGAAGTGAGACCAATTAAGAGAGAGAGTCTCATCTTTAAAGACAGGAAAACACTCACCCAAGACACACAAGTGAGATTTGTGGGAAACTTCTGTGCGGAGTGGCGTGATATTAAACATATCATCCAAAAGCACTGGCAGATCCTACGTACAGACCCGGATTTGGAAGAACTCCTCAAAGACCAAGTAGCAATGAGCTGGAGGAGATCACCGAACTTGAAGGATTGACTAGTTAGAAGTCACTTTACAGCCAGACCCCCCAGAATTACAAATGCAAAAGGTAGTTTTCCATGTGGTTCATGCAAAGTTTGCAAACACATCCAGCACAGGGACACAATAACAGACAAGTTTGGGCGAGAACACCCCCTACCAGGATTTTTTAACTGTAAAACCAAAAAAGTAGTGTACTGTATAACCTGTCCCTGCCAGATCTTTTATGTCGGCATGACCTCCAGGATGCTTAAACAACGTGCGCTGGAGCACATTGGTACTATCAGGAATGCCGAGTCAGACATGAAGAAGTTTAAACCACTTACAACAGTTGCCAAACATTTTTACATCAAACACCATGGTTCCTTTGAAGGACTAAAAATCTTTGGGTTGGAGAAAATACAATTGGGACTCAGAGGTGGGGATCTAAATAACGCACTCTTAAAAAAGGAGAGCAAATGGATCTTCACACTGGGATCCCTCTCCCCCAAGGGACTTAATGAAAACATAAGTTATGGTGCGTTTCTGTCAGTTTGAAAAACAAAAAATGTTTCTTCTGTCATTTATATATATATATATATATATATATATATATATATATACACATATATATATATATATATATATATATAATTTTTCATCTATTATTATTAATTTTTCTTCTGTTATTTTTCTCTATCACTCCTCCCCATTTCTCTTCATTTTATCCCAGTATCCACATATGTCCAAAATACAAACAAATTGCTATGGGTCAGTATTACTTACTGCCACTAACCACTGATATTATAGACATATGATAATGCTAATTGCTTACGGAATAATAGTAAAACATCACATAAGATTCTAAAATACGTCCTCCTGAAATAAATATATAAATAATTTAATTCAATTAATAACACTATATTCAACAAATTAAACTTAAGGTCTCAACCCTGTTTCATACCTCCTTATTATACTAAATGCTGATTTCTTCTTATACAATTTTTCTTATTCAACTATCATAGTAATCTGACTGATGTGCTGGGTAACCCTATGACACAAATTGGTAAAACTACATTAAGTGTAAGAAATTAATTAATGTCCAGCCCTAGTAGGAATTAACTCAGCCTACTATATGAATAATGGTTAATTATGCTTACAAACATCACATATACGCACAATTTCAACTCAGTAATTTGTAAGCAATCTCTCTGCAGTAAAAACTGACGGTTATATCCACTATTCCTTATTAAAATCCCGTTCTCCCAGTGATTTCTGTTAACTACTTAATTGAGAACAAAACACGGCTGTAATTGAGCATATCATTAACCATTCCACATGGAATTATCTGATTGGTTCAAAGATAAACAAAAAGGGATCTAAGGAACTCCTACTCAGGACTCACCTGCCCTGGGTGAAACGTACGTTCAACTTACAGACGTCACGGTGACGTCATTCGGAATCCCCGTGCAGAGAACACGGCTCCGATCACGGGCGGCAAGAGAGACACGAGCCCTATTACAGCGGCGACCGCACACACAAGAACCTCATACACAGGTATTCCGGTGCTCTCTCATTGACAAGCTGCGGGACTCGTCTCTCTGCAATGACCCTCGGGCCACCAGAGACTCTGTGACCCGCGGCTATCAACAGCAGCAAGCACCCTCTTCTTTCTTCACACCAGCGCCGGCCGCCTGACCCTCTCACCTCCCATTCACTGTGGAGTTCCACACATGGGAAGGCAGTAGAAGTTGGCGGACACCCGGCCCTGGTCTGACCCTCTATACCTATCATAGGTTCATATAAGATATATTACTGGAATAGCGGTTTTTCTCTATGTAAATGCCCAACGTGGTATTACTGCCTAATAATTTCTCATGCAATTTCTAAACACCACGTAATTAATTTAATACTTAACTTACATATTCATTCACCAGGCTGTGAATATCCACTTCCTAAAGATCTTTTGATTGCACTTTAAGTAATATATACCCACATAAAAACATAGTGTGGGATACTAACTGCTACCTAATTACTATACATGCTGGATTACCGTTGTATTGTGGTAAACTATAACAGAAACGGATTTTCCTGAAAGATGCGCAAAGAAATACAGTCCTCTTCAATAAATAGAAGGTAAAATATTAACTAATTCTATAGGAAGTGTTACTTGTTACATTGTCTTGTTAGATGTCTTCTGTCTGCTAACCTTTACAGAGGTGTAGCAAAAGGAAATTACACGTACAAATAATTTTAATGAATTTAATTAAATAAACTTTTTAAACAATAATCTTTAAATGAGTGCCCCCACAAAGAGGTTTTCTTCTTTGGTTCCGTGGTTCTTTCCCGGGACAAAAAAACCCTAGTGATTTTATTTGTCATTTCCTCGGGGGAGCACCGCCAACACCACTAATTATTCAAGAATTATTCCAGGTTACTTACTATAGGTTGGTTACAAACATATCTTATACACATTTTTCACAGCAGTGCAGGAATACCCCATTTCCATGTCTTCAAAGTTTTGCTGAGGTGTTCTCAGCTTCCTCCTGGCACGCTAATTTTATAGTTTTTCCAAGACATAGTCACCTCTCCTTTGCAGATAAAAGACCTAACTCTTTACACATTTTATATCAATCACCATTTTCATTTTCTCCTCCTAATGGGTTTTCCTATATCTATTGTGAGTAATGTCAACCTTTAATCTTAAACTAGAACTCACCAATAAACGCAAAACAGAGGATTTTGCAAATATTTTTTCTGATATATCCTTACCCTCCACCTCTTTAACTGGTTGGGATGAGGATTTGCGAAAGTTAAAACATTTACTGCAGAAAAAGACTAGGGTCAATTGGGACCTAATAAGTCTGGAGAATTATATTAAACAAAAAATTATCCCAAGAGGGTTGAGACCAAAGGTATTTCCCAGTTACCCACTCATTACTGACAATTTGCGAACTGACTGGGAGGGAGCCTTACTGAAGTGTTCAGCGGAATTACTACAAATTCTGACTAAACATAATAATCTGGTACTTGAGGAGGTAGGGAGAGAGATAGAAAATATTGGGAAAAGACTGGAAACTTTTGAACAAATCGCTTCCTTTCAAACTAAATTTGAACAAAATAAAAAAGAATTACAGGAATACGAAAAGACTATTATTGACAGAAAGAAATCTAAATTTTCTAGAGACCAAAAGGATTTCTCCACTGGAAAAATCTTCAAGTGGAATAGACCACAACATACAGATCGGCCCCCTAATCCGGAACGCTTCTCCTCCTCTGAAATTGACTCATCAGGGACAGACGAAGAGGGTAATGAGAACCGTTTCCATTCGGAAACAGAGAGATATCAGTCTTCCTATTTACCTCCTTTTTTAGAAAACAGCAAACCGCGGAGAGGGCGCCCAAAAGGAAGTCGAGGCGGGGTGGCAAGAAGAGGCAGAGGAGACCCAAGATGGGAATCCCCCCCGCCATCTCACTACCCCATAAGGAACCGCAGGAACTATTAACTCAGGAAGACAGTCTCTCTATCATCAATTTGTCCAAACACACTCTGAATAGTGATCATATAACTGTACTCTCTAGAGGTCTCACTTTTTCACCCACAAAGAAATTTGACCGATTTCAATGGGATAAAGACTTACATCTCTTTGGCAGAAAGTTATTATTAGCAAAATTCCATGCAAACAAAAAACATCAAGTACATTTACCAGGACAATCAGGCCCTACACAAAGTAGTGATGGCATAACCAATACACAGCCAGTGAACCTTACAGATGATGATCAGATGGCAATAAATATGTTGGAGGAATTACAAGATGAAATAGAGGAACCACCAATGGAACAAACAGTTAGAACCATATGTAAAAGAAAATCTATTTTCTTTCCCCAAGATAACATTTGCCCGGAGGTCAGGGTTTTCACGCAAATGGTCTCCAGAGATCTAGATAAACTGCACAAAAAACACAAAGGGGCACTCTATCATAATCTCAACAGTAAAGAAAGAGCAGCCCTAAGTGAAATTGAGTCATGGGATGATATAGAAGTGAAACCCTCGGATAAGGGGGGTAATGTGGTCTTGTGGTCTAAGGACCTCTACACCAGAGAGGCCCTTAGACAATTAACTGATACCAACTGTTATAGGAAAACCTTGTTTAATCCTACAGAAAACTACCTGACATTGTACACGAGACTCATTGAAAAAGCCTTGAGGGAGGGTACAATCACCAAACCAGAATTCAAATTTTTACAGGTCATCAATCCCAGAATTCCTACTTTCTATCTATTGCCCAAAACGCATAAAAGTCTTACGAAACCCCCAGGAAGACCAATTGTCTCGGGGATAGGTGGTTTACTTGAACAAGCAAGTACTTTTGTCGATGTCCATCTAAGACATAATGTAACTATTCTTCCATCATATGTCCAAGATACAAATGATGTCCTTAGAAAAATTCAGGACATCAAACTAGAGGAAACACCTGCTAGTTAGCATGGATGTTGAGTCCCTCTATACCTCTATAGATCACCAAAAAGGTATAGAGGCTATTCGATACTTTCTGAACATGGAAGGCATGACTAACTTTCATCTTTTCAGATTGGACCTCCTACACTTTGTTTTGTTCAATAATTACTTTATTTTCGACAATAAATTCTACATACAGACGAGGGGCAGAGCGATGGGAGCATCCTGTGCCCCTACGTATGCTAACTTGTTTTTGGGGTGGTGGGAGCGTGAATATGTTTTCCATGAAAGGAATGATCACCACACCAGGAGGATTCTTTTATGGATGCGCTATATAGACGACGTGCTGCTCATCTGGGACGGAGACAAAGGCTCATTGGAGAATTTCATTCGGGATCTACATGCAAACGATTTAAATCTGAAATTCACATATGAAGCGAGCAGGGAGAGGATCTCTTTTCTTGACCTCTCCATCTATCGGGATGTGGACAACAACATAGGCACAGAATTGTTTAGGAAACCGACTGCCACTAATTCCCTGCTTCATCATTCCAGCTCCCACTTTCCACCTACGGTCAAGAATATACCGAAAGGGGAGTTCCTGAGGCTGAAAAGAAATTGCACGGATGATACAATTTTCCAGTATAAAAGCCAAGAACTTGCCCAAAGACTCCGTAACAGAGGATATAGCAATAGATCCATTAAGAGGGCCAGAAATGAAGTGAGACCAATTAAGAGAGAGAGTCTCATCTTTAAAGACAGGAAAACACTCACCCAAGACACACAAGTGAGATTTGTGGGAAACTTCTGTGCGGAGTGGCGTGATATTAAACATATCATCCAAAAGCACTGGCAGATCCTACGTACAGACCCGGATTTGGAAGAACTCCTCAAAGACCAAGTAGCAATGAGCTGGAGGAGATCACCGAACTTGAAGGATCGACTAGTTAGAAGTCACTTTACAGCCAGACCCCCCAGAATTACAAATGCAAAAGGTAGTTTTCCATGTGGTTCATGCAAAGTTTGCAAACACATCCAGCACAGGGACACAATAACAGACAAGTTTGGGCGAGAACACCCCCTACCAGGATTTTTTAACTGTAAAACCAAAAAAGTAGTGTACTGTATAACCTGTCCCTGCCAGATCTTTTATGTCGGCATGACCTCCAGGATGCTTAAACAACGTGCGCTGGAGCACATTGGTACTATCAGGAATGCCGAGTCAGACATGAAGAAGTTTAAACCACTTACAACAGTTGCCAAACATTTTTACATCAAACACCATGGTTCCTTTGAAGGACTAAAAATCTTTGGGTTGGAGAAAATACAATTGGGACTCAGAGGTGGGGATCTAAATAACGCACTCTTAAAAAAGGAGAGCAAATGGATCTTCACACTGGGATCCCTCTCCCCCAAGGGACTTAATGAAAACATAAGTTATGGTGCGTTTCTGTCAGTTTGAAAAACAAAAAATGTTTCTTCTGTCATTTTTATATATATATATATATATATATATATATATACACATATATATATATATATATATATAATTTTTCATCTATTATTATTAATTTTTCTTCTGTTATTTTTCTCTATCACTCCTCCCCATTTCTCTTCATTTTATCCCAGTATCCACATATGTCCAAAATACAAACAAATTGCTATGGGTCAGTATTACTTACTGCCACTAACCACTGATATTATAGACATATGATAATGCTAATTGCTTACGGAATAATAGTAAAACATCACATAAGATTCTAAAATACGTCCTCCTGAAATAAATATATAAATAATTTAATTCAATTAATAACACTATATTCAACAAATTAAACTTAAGGTCTCAACCCTGTTTCATACCTCCTTATTATACTAAATGCTGATTTCTTCTTATACAATTTTTCTTATTCAACTATCATAGTAATCTGACTGATGTGCTGGGTAACCCTATGACACAAATTGGTAAAACTACATTAAGTGTAAGAAATTAATTAATGTCCAGCCCTAGTAGGAATTAACTCAGCCTACTATATGAATAATGGTTAATTATGCTTACAAACATCACATATACGCACAATTTCAGCTCAGTAATTTGTAAGCAATCTCTCTGCAGTAAAAACTGACGGTTATATCCACTATTCCTTATTAAAATCCCGTTCTCCCAGTGATTTCTGTTAACTACTTAATTGAGAACAAAATACGGCTGTAATTGAGCATATCATTAACCATTCCACATGGAATTATCTGATTGGTTCAAAGATAAACAAAAAGGGATCTAAGGAACTCCTACTCAGGACTCACCTGCCCTGGGTGAAACGTACGTTCAACTTACAGACGTCACGGTGACGTCATTCGGAATCCCCGTGCAGAGAACACTGCTCCGATCACGGGCGGCAAGAGAGACACGAGCCCTATTACAGCGGCGACCGCACACACAAGAACCTCATACACAGGCATTCCGGTGCTCTCTCATTGACAAGCTGCGGGACTCGTCTCTCTGCAATGACCCTCGGGCCACCAGAGACTCTGTGACCCGCGGCTATCAACAGCAGCAAGCACCCTCTTCTTTCTTCACACCAGCGCCGGCCGCCTGACCCTCTCACCTCCCATTCACTGTGGAGTTTCACACATGGGAAGGCAGTAGAAGTTGGCGGACACCCGGCCCTGGTCTGACCCTCTATACCTATCATAGGTTCATATAAGATATATTACTGGAATAGCGGTTTTTCTCTATGTAAATGCCCAACGTGGTATTACTGCCTAATAATTTCTCATGCAATTTCTAAACACCACGTAATTAATTTAATACTTAACTTACATTTTCATTCACCAGGCTGTGAATATCCACTTCCTAAAGATCTTTTGATTGCACTTTAAGTAATATATACCAACATAAAAACATAGTGTGGGATACTAACTGCTACCTAATTACTATACATGCTGGATTACCGTTGTATTGTGGTAAACTATAACAGAAACGGATTTTCCTGAAAGATGCGCAAAGAAATACAGTCCTCTTCAATAAATAGAAGGTAAAATATTAACTAATTCTATAGGAAGTGTCACTTGTTACATTGTCTTGTTAGATGTCTTCTGTCTGCTAACCTTTACAGAGGTGTAGCAAAAGGAAATTACACGTACAAATAATTTTAATGAATTTAATTAAATAAACTTTTTAAACAATAATCTTTAAATGAGTGCCCCCACAAAGAGGTTTTCTTCTTTGGTTCCGTGGTTCTTTCCCGGGACAAAAAAACCCTAGTGATTTTATTTGTCATTTCCTCGGGGGAGCACCGCCAACACCACTAATTATTCAAGAATTATTCCAGGTTACTTACTATAGGTTGGTTACAAACATATCTTATACACATTTTTCACAGCAGTGCAGGAATACCCCATTTCCATGTCTTCAAAGTTTTGCTGAGGTGTTCTCAGCTTCCTCCTGGCACGCTAATTTTATAGTTTTTCCAAGACATAGTCACCTCTCCTTTGCAGATAAAAGACCTAACTCTTTACACATTTTATATCAATCACCATTTTCATTTTCTCCTCCTAATGGGTTTTCCTATATCTATTGTGAGTAATGTCAACCTTTAATCTTAAACTAGAACTCACCAATAAACGCAAAACAGAGGATTTTGCAAATATTTTTTCTGATATATCCTTACCCTCCACCTCTTTAACTGGTTGGGATGAGGATTTGCGAAAGTTAAAACATTTACTGCAGAAAAAGACTAGGGTCAATTGGGACCTAATAAGTCTGGAGAATTATATTAAACAAAAAATTATCCCAAGAGGGTTGAGACCAAAGGTATTTCCCAGTTACCCACTCATTACTGACAATTTGCGAACTGACTGGGAGGGAGCCTTACTGAAGTGTTCAGCGGAATTACTACAAATTCTGACTAAACATAATAATCTGGTACTTGAGGAGGTAGGGAGAGAGATAGAAAATATTGGGAAAAGACTGGAAACTTTTGAACAAATCGCTTCCTTTCAAACTAAATTTGAA